>NW_027012129.1:0-20708 GCF_036934945.1 Oncorhynchus masou masou
GTTGCATTAAGAACCAGGTGTATCTTTAATTATATGTAGAACGGTTAGTATCTTTAGTCAAAGTTGGTGATGAGTTATTTCTGTTATCTGAGGGCGTAGCTTTCTATAATTCCTCCAGGATATTTTGGGAGGAATTTCTGAGCCCTGCGCCAACGTAAACCGAGATTTATGGATATAAAATGTTATTATCGAACGAAAACATAAATGTACTGTGTAACACGTCATGACTGTCACCTGATGAATGATTTTCGTAATATGTCAGTGACTGATTCTTATTTTTAAATCCCGTATTTAGTGGATTTTTATCTTTTGCTGGAAAAAATGGCATGTTTCTTTCTTTGGTTTGGTATGGTCTAACATAAATATATGTTGTGTTTTCGCTGGCAAAACATTTTAAAAATCTGGCTTACGCTGGGTGACTAGAACAAGAGTGTTTATCTTTCATTTGGAGGCATTGGACTTGTTAATGTGTGGAGGTTAAATATTTGTAAAGAATATTTTTGCATTCCCTGCGCCACCTTTTCTGCTTAGCGGGGGGGTGGAGTTCCCGTTCCCCTCGGGGTACGCTTCGCCTCAACATTAACCCACTGTTCCTAGGCCGTCATTGAAAATAAGAATTTGTTCTTAACTGACTTGCCTAGTTAAATAAAGGTTAAAAAAAATGCTAGAGATGAAAGATATTTTCCATGCAATGCAACTGAAGTAATGTAGCTAACTCTTTTCTTGGTTATTGTGTCGTGGAAGATACAATTCCTGTACACTCTTAGAAGGGTTCCAAAAGGTTTATTTGGCTTTTTGGTTCAATTTAGAGCCCTTTTGGGTTCCAAGTAGATCCCTCTATGGAAAGGGTTCCACATGGAACCAAAGGGTTCTTCAAAGGGTTCTCCTATGGGCTGAAGAACCATTTAAGGTTCTTGTAAGATTGTATGCGAATGGATGTGTAGCTATGTAGCTGATCTGTGTATGGATGTCACGCCTTGGTCTTAGTATTTTGTGTTTTCGTTAATTAGTTGGTCAGGCCAGGGTGTGACATGGGTTTATGTTGTTGTATTTCGTATTGGTTTTTTTGTTATTGGGATTGCGGCTGAGTAGGGGTGTTGCTTAGGTTTGGCTGCCTGAGGCTGTTCAGAGTCAGGTAGATTCTCGTTGTCTCTGATTGGGAACCGTATTTAGGTAGCCTGGGCTTTCACTTTGTATTTCGTGGGTGATTGTTCCTGTCTCTGTGTATGTTTCACCAGACAGGCTGTAATTAGGTTTCACGTTCCGTTTTGTTGTTTTGTATTTATTAGTTATTTCATGTATAGTTCTGCTTTTTCTTCATTAAAAACATGAGTAACCAACACGCTGCATTTCGGGTCCGACTCTTTGACAAAAAGAACGCTGTTACAGAATCACCCACCACACACGGACTGAGCAGTGTGTTAACAGGCAGGAGCCACAAAGAGGCAACAGAAGCTTCAGTGAGAGAGGCTGCATCACTTGGAGAATTGGACATGGGAGGAAGAACTGATGGAAAAGGACCCTGGGCTCAGCCTGGTGAATATCGCCGCCCCAAGGAGGAACTAGAGGCGGATAAAGCGGGAGAGGCGCTGGTATGAGGAGGCAGCACGGCGACGTGGATGGAAGCCCGGGAATCAGCCCCAAAAATTTCTTGGGGGCTTTCAGGGAGCATGGCCACGGTAGAGACCTGCGCAAATCCCCTGTGCTTACCGGGGCTGAGAGACAGGGCAGGCACCGTGTTGGCGTGCAGTGGTGCGCACGGTGTCCCCAGTGCGGGTGCATAGCCCGTGCGGTATATTTCAGCTCCGCGTACCGGGCCGGGCTAGATTGAGCGTCGAGCCAAATGCCATGAAGCCGGTCTACGCATCCGGGTCCCCAGTGCGCTCCTGGGCCGGCTTACATGGCACCAGCCTTGCGCTCGGTGTCTCCGGTTCGCCCACATAGCCCAGTGCGGGCTATTCCACCTCCGCCGCACTGGCAGGGCGACCGAGGAGTATTCAACCGGGTAAGGTTGGGCAGGCTCGGTGCTCAAGAGCTCCAGTGCACCTGCACGGTCCGGTCTATCCAGTACCACCTCCACACCCCAGCCCTCCGCAGCAGCTCCCCGCACCAGGCTTCCTGTGCGTGTCATCGGCCCAATACCACCAGTGCCAGCACCACGCATCAGGCTCAGTGCGCCTCGCTCTCCTGCGCTGTCGGAGCCTTTCTTCTTCCTGCGCTGTCGGAGCCTCCCGCTTTTCAGCGCTATCAGAGCCTTCTCCTCTCCAGCGCTGCCGGAGCCTCCCTGCCTGTTCGGAGCAGCCTGAGCTGCCAGTCTGCATGAGCAGCCAGAGCTGCTAGTCTGCATGGAGCAGCTAGAGCTGCTAGTCTGCATGGAGCAGCTAGAGCTGCCAGTCTGCATGGAGCTGCCAGTCTGCAAGGAGCTGCCAGTCTGCAAGGAGCTGCCAGTCTGCATGGAGCTGCCAGTCTGCAAGGAGCTGCCAGTCTGCATGGAGCTGCCAGTCTGCATGGAGCAGCCAGAGCTGCCAGTCTGCATGGAGCAGCCAGAGCTGCCAGTCTGCATGGAGCAGCCAGAGCTGTCAGTCTGCATGGAGCCCAGGTTGCCAGTCTGCATGGAGCTGCCAGTCTGCAGGAGCTGCCAGTCTGCAAGGAGCTGCCAGTCTGCAAGGAGCTGCCAGTCTGCAAGGAGCTGCCAGTCGGCAAGGAGCTGCCAAAGCTGTTAGTCTGCATGGAACAGTCAGAGCTGTCAGTCTGCAAGAAGCCGCCAGAGCTGTCAATCCGGATGGAGCAGCCAGAGCCGCCAGTCAGCATGGAGCAGCCAGAGTCCGCCAGTCAGCCATGAACTCATGTCCAGAGCCGTCACAGATGAGCAGCCAGACTGCTTGCCAGATCTGCCAGTCAGCCAGACTCTTCCAGATCTGCCAGTCAGCCAGACTCTTCCAGATCTGCCAGTCAGCCAGACTCTTCCAGATCTGCCAGTCAGCCAGACTCTTCCAGATCTGCCAGTCAGCCAGACTCTTCCAGATCTGCCAGTCAGCCAGACTCTTCCAGATCTGCCAGTCAGCCAGACTCTTCCAGATCTGCCAGTCAGCCAGACTCTTCCAGATCGCTGTCAACCAGACTCTTCCAGATCCGCTAGTCAACCAGACTCTTCCAGATCCGCTAGTCAACCAGACTCTTCCAGATCCGCCAGTCAGCCAGGATCTGCCGGAGTTCAACTGCCTGGCTGGGCTTCATCTCAGTACTGGGCTTCCTCTCAGTACTGGGCTTCCTCTCAGTGCTGGGCTTTCTCTCAGTACTGGGCTGCCCCTCAGTCCCGAGCTGCCCCTCAGTCCCGAGCTGCCCCTCAGTCCCGAGCTGTCCCTCAGTCCCGAGCTTCCCCTCAGTCCCGAGCTGCCTCAGTCCCGAGCTGCCCCTCAGTCACGAGCTGCTCCTCAGTTCAGTCGGGCTCTGGGTGAGGACTACTAGGCACATGGTCGGCGGCGAGGGTGGATCATCCCAGGACGCGAAGGGGAGCGAACTAAGACATTTATGGAGTGTCCACGTCCCGAGCCGGAACCGCCACCACTGGACAGACGCCTCACCCGGACCCTCCCCTATATCGTTTTTGAGGTGCCTGGGAGTCCGCACCTTAGGGGGGTGTCTGTCACGCCTTGGTCTTAGTATTTTGTGTTTTCGTTAATTAGTTGGTCAGGCCAGGGTGTGACATGGGTTTATGTTGTTGTATTTCGTATTGGGTTTTTTAGTTATTGGGATTGCGGCTGAGTAGGGTGTTGTTTAGGTTTGGTTGCCTGAGGCGGTTCTCAATCAGAGTCAGGTGATTCTCGTTGTCTCTGATTGGGAACCGTATTTAGGTAGCCTGGGTTTCACTTTGTATTTCGTGGGTGATTGTTCCTGTCTCTGTGTAGTTTCACCAGATAGGCTGTAATTAGGTTTCACGCTCCGCTTTGTTGTTTTGTATTTGTATCGTCATTTGTTTCATTAAAAAACATGAGTAACCAACACGCTGCATTTCGGTCCGACTCTCTTTCGACAAACGAAGAACGCCGTTACAATGGACTCTCAAATGTTTGGTATAAATATTAGTTCAGTGGTTTTAATTAGTTTTCACTGGTTAATCATTAATCCCCAAGAAATTGCAGAAAATGACTGAAGGAAATACGATTGTTACATGTCAAACTGCTATTATGGAATGAAAGTCCAGCTTCAGTACTACTTCACATTGAACCACAGCCAGAGGATGGGTACATTACAGCCACAGGACACTCCCCTCTGACGGACACTTGAAAATGAGGGCTAAGGGGGTTGGGGGGGTATTGGTATCGAACCATTGTCTTTGAGATAGACGGTCCATCGCCTCTCTCTCTCTCTCCCTCCCTTCCTCTCTCTAATAAAGAACGAGCATCAGAGCTCGTTCACACAAATAATTTGTCTCTCACCTCACAAACATTAATATAAATCAAAGGTGGATGCTCAGTTAGATGACTTGGGAAAAGCCTTGGGTACATGCTATGGTGGTGGGATTACCATATTAATAATGATTTATGTGTTCATGGAAGGATTTATGGGTTCATGGAAATACCATGCACTTATTCACTGATAATATTGCAGGGTGCTGAAATGGTTTCGCTTCAAGACAAAGCTCTCATTTTAATGAAGCAAGTACATTTTAATGAATACAAATGCTTGGAGTGTGAATAAAATGTTGGAATTCTATGAGTGAAAACAATAATAGGGTAAATATACTATGGGTGGTGGACCATTCTTTATGCACACGGGAAACAACTATTGAGCGTGAAAACCCAGCAGCATTGCATCTCTTAACACACAAACCTGTGCCCATGGCACCTACTACCATACCCCGTTCAAAGGCACACATCTTTTGTCTTGCCCACTTGCCCATTCACCGTCTGAATGGCACACATACACATTGCATGTCTCAAGATCCTTCTAAAAAAATCCTTCTTTAACCTGTCTCCTCCCTTTCATCTACACAGATTGAAGTGGATTTATCAAGTGACATTAATAAGGGAACATAGCTTTGACCTGGATTCCCTGCGCTACGTCATGGAAAGAGCAGGTATTCCTAAAGTTTTGTACACTCAGTGTAAATTGAGCATGTAAAAAATATTGGCTCTATAACATCTATACTCTCTCTCTCACTTCTAATCAATCACTAGCTGAAGCATCACGTCATCGCCACTGAAGCACGGGAACAGTATCCATCACCCAGTCAAGCCTCACTTCCTGCTGCTATTACTGGTTCTTCACCATCAGCATGCATACCTCAGAGACAGATAGGCACACTGAACTGGGTTTATTTAGCTCTCTAGAATTCATTCAGAGGGCTACTTACTTACTGCAGCTCAGCTCACATAGCATTGCAGCACAGCTCTGTCTATCTGTCTCGGTCTGTCTGTCCAGCATCAGCATCACACCCACGGTAGTGGGCTGAGGTTTGTGTGCTATGGGAGCATTGTGTTACTGTGGGAAGGATTGGGATGTGTGTGTGTGTGTGGGACTCCTGGCGTATAGTGTGGGTGTGTGTTGTTAGAAAAGCAGAGAGAGCGTTCTCATGTTGTGAGAGCAGGACAGGGAGCTAAACCAATGCATCGTCATGACGCTAAAACAAATCTGCTTTACATTTAGCAAAAGCATGACCATTCCTATAAGAATATAACAATGTGGTTTCCAAAACCAAACATGCCTGCTTCATAGAAGTAGTCTTTTAGAGCAGAAAACAGACTTTTAAAAGCAGTTCTAGCACATAAACACTCAAAAACACTCCATACAGCGGTCAATGAACCCAGCTACAGACACCACTGTGGTTTGCTCATTCACAGTGGTTAAAAAACAAAACAAAGAGGTCTTGCCTGGAAACCACATGTTCACTGCATGCATATAGAGTAAGTGGGCAGTGAACACTAGACAGTTCATCTGCTAAGAGTGTCAGTCAATGACAAGCTGTTAGTCTCACTACGACACAGACACACTCCTTACCTACCAATAAAACAGTAGATACATCCTCCCTACCTACCAGTACCAATTGCATAATTATCGTATTTCGTCGTCCTAACGTATCTGCCCAGCAGCTAGCTAAGCAGCTAGCTAACATCCACTGTCCACTAGCACTGTAGAAACTATTACACTCTACTGAACGACTCGATTAGCGTAGTGTCAGCTAGCTACATAGTTGTCTTCGTATCCAAGATAATTGTGCAGTTTAGAGTGTGTAGACTTAGAGTGATTATCTTAATTTACCGAGGTTAGCTAGCCAGCTATTTGTCGTCCCTAACGTAGGAAATGCTGCTAGCTAGCTAGCCAACAGCTAGCCAACCTCTACCGAATTGAACTCCAACTACCCGGTCAACATTCCGCGCGCTCCACAGGTAGTATCACATTTTCATTTCACTTCATTACAGTACAACGGTTTGATTTGTTTGATCGTAGCTAGCCAGCTACATAGCCGTCTTTGTATCTAAGACAATTGTGTAGTCTAGAGCGATTTTCTAGGTTAGCTGGCCAGCTATTGTCGTTCTTCTAACGTAGCTAGCCAGCTAGCCCCCGAATAGCAGCACTGTAGTAACTATTACAGTACAACGGTTTGTTTTGTTTGATCCTAGCTAGCTACATAGCCGTCTTTGTATCTAAGACAATTGTGTAGCCTAGAGCGATTTTCTAGGTTAGCCAGCCAGCTATTGTCGCTCTTTTAAAGTAACGGAACGCAATCAACCTTGCTAGCTAGCCAGCTAGCCCCCGAATAGCAGCACTGTAGAAACTATCACACTCGACGGAACGACTTGATTAGTGTAGTGTCAACATCGCAGCCACTACCAGCTAGCCTACTCCAGCAGTACCGTATCATTTCAATCATTTTAGTCAATAAGATTCTTGCTACGTAAGCTTAACTTTCTGAACATTCGAGACGTGTAGTCCACTTGTCATTCCAATCCCCTTTGCATTAGCGTAGCCTCTTCTGTACCCTGTTAACTATGTGTCTATCTATCCCTGTTCTCTCCTCTCTGCACAGACCATACAAACGCTCCACACCGCGTGGCCGCGGCCACCCTAATCTGGTGGTCCCAGCGCGCACGACCCACGTGGAGTTCCTGGTCTCCGGTAGCCTCTGGAACTGCCGATCTGCGGCCAACAAGGCAGAGTTCATCTCAGCCTATGCCTCCCTCCAGTCCCTCGACTTCCTGGCACTGACGGAAACATGGATCACCACAGATAACACTGCTACTCCTACTGCTCTCTCTTCGTCCGCCCACGTGTTCTCGCACACCCCGAGAGCTTCTGGTCAGCGGGGTGGTGGCACCGGGATCCTCATCTCTCCCAAGTGGTCATTCTCTCTCTCTCCCTTACCCATCTATCTATCGCCTCTCCTTTGAATCTCCATGCTGTCACAGTTACCAGCCCTTTCAAGCTTAACATTCTTATCATTTATCGCCCTCCAGGTTCCCTCGGAGAGTTCATCAATGAGCTTGATGCCTTGATAAGCTCCTTTCCTGAGGACGGCTCACCTCTCACAGTCCTGGGCGACTTTAACCTCCCCACGTCTACCTTTGACTCATTCCTCTCTGCCTCCTTCTTCCACTCCTCTCCTCTTTGACCTCACCCTCTCACCTTCCCCCTACTCACAAGGCAGGCAATACGCCCGACCTCATCTTTACTAGATGCTGTTCTTCCACTAACCTCACTGCAACTCCCCTCCAAGTCTCCGACCACTACCTTGTATCCTTTTCCCTCTCGCTCTCATCCAACACTTCCCACACTGCCCCTACTCGGATGGTATCGCGCCGTCCCAACCTTCGCTCTCTCTCCCCGCTACTCTTTCCTCTTCCATCCTATCATCTCTTCCCTCTGCTCATACCTTCTCCAACCTTTCTCCTGACTCTGCCTCCTCAACCCTCCTTTCTTTCTGCATCCTTTGACTCTCTATGTCCCCTATCCTCCAGGCCGGCTCGGTCCTCCCCTCCCGCTCCGTGGCTCGATGACTCATTGCGAAGCTCACAGAACAGAGCTCCGGGCAGCCGAGCGGAAATGGAGGAAAAAACTCGCCTCCCTGCGGACCTGGCATCCTTTCACTCCCTCCTCTCACATTTTCCTCCTCTGTCTCTGCTGCTAAAGCCACTTTCTACCACTCTAAATTCCAAAGCATCTGCCTAACCCTAGGAAGCTCTTTGCCACCTTCCTCCTCCTGAATCCTCCTCCCCTCCCCCTCCTCCCTCTCTGCAGATGACTTCGTCAACCATTTTGAGAAGAAGGTCGACGACATCCGATCTCGTTTGCTAAGTCAAACGACACCGCTGGTTCTGCTCACACTGCCCTACCCTGTGCTCTGACCTCTTCTCCCCTCCTCTCCAGATGAAATCTCGGCCTTGTGACGGCCGGCCGCCCAACAACCTGCCCGCTCGGACCCTATCCCCTCCTCTCTCCTCCAGACCATTTCCGGGGACCTTCTCCCTTACCTCACCTCGCTCATCAACTCATCCCTGACCGCTGGCTACGTCCCTTCCGTCTTCAAGAGAGCGAGAGTTGCACCCCTTCTGAAAACCTACACTCGATCCCTCCGATGTCAACAACTACAGACCAGTATCCCTTCTTTCTTTTCTCTCCAAACTCTTGAACGTGTCAGTTGGCCAGCTCTCCCACTATCTCTCTCAGAATGACCTTCTTGATCCAAATCAGTCAGGTTTCAAGACTAGTCATTCAACTGAGACTGCTCTTCTCTGCATCACGGAGGCGCTCCGCACTGCTAAAGCTAACTCTCTCTCCTCTGCTCATCCTTCTAGACCTATCGGCTGCCTTCGATACTGTGAACCATCAGATCCTCCTCTCCACCCTCTCCGAGTTGGGCATCTCGCGCGGCCCACGCTTGATTGAGTTCCTACCTGACAGGTCGCTCCTACCAGGTGGCGTGGCGAGAATCTGTCTCCTCGCCACGCGCTCTCACCACTGGTGTCCCCCAGGGCTCTGTTCTAGGCCCCTCCTATTCTCGCTATACACCAAGTCACTTGGCTCTGTCATAACCTCACATGGTCCTCCTATCATTGCTATGCAGACGACACACAATTAATCTTCTCCTTTCCCCCTTCTGATGACCAGGTGGCTAATCGCATCTCTGCATGTCTGGCAGACATATCAGTGTGGATGACTTGGATCACCACCTCAAGCTGAACCTCGGCAAGACGGAGCTGCTCTTCCTCCCGGGGGAAGGACTGCCTGTTCCATGATCTCGCCATCACGGCTGACAACTCCATTGTGTCCTCCTCCCAGAGCTAAGAACCTTGGCGTGATCCTGGACAACACCCTGTCGTTCTCAACCAACATCATGGCGGTGGCCCGCTCCTGTAGGTTCATGCTCTACAACATCCGCAGAGTACGACTCTGCCTCACAGGAAGCGGCGCAGGTCCTAATCCAGGCACTTGTCATCTCCCCGGCCTGGATTACTGCAACTCGCTGTTGGCTGGGCTCCCGCCTGTGCCATTAAGCCCCTACAACTCATCCAGAACGCCGCAGCCCGTCTGGTGTTCAACCTTCCCAAGTTCTCTCACGTCACCCCGCTCCTCCGTCTCTCCACTGGCTTCCAGTTGAAGCCGTATCCGCTACAAGACCATGGTGCTTGCATACGGAGCTGTGAGGGGAACGGCACCGCAGTACCTCCAGGCTCTGATCAGGCCCTACACCCAAGCAAGGGCACTGCGTTCATCCACCTCTGGCCTGCTCGCCCTCCCTACCATTGAGGAAGTACAGTTCCCGCTCAGCCCAGTCAAAACTGTTCGCGTTCTGGCCCCCCAATGGTGGAACAAACTCCTCACGACGCCAGGACAGCGGAGTCAATCACCACCTTCCGGAGACACCTGAAACCCCACCTCTTCAAGGAATACCTAGATAGGATAAGTAATCCTTCTCACCATCCCCCCCCTTAATGATTTAGATGCACTATTGTAAAGTGGCTGTTCCACTGGATGTCAGAAGGTGAATTCACCAATTTGTAAGTCGCTCTGGATAAGAGCGTCTGCTAAATGACTTAAATGTAAATGTAAATGCAGTAAGGTCCGCTGCAGTCCCTTGGTTCTCCTTATGGTCTTGATTAGGCACCGGCCCATCTTTTTGGCGTTCCTAATAGCTTAGCTTAATGACACAGAGAGAGGTGCTGGGATCACTAAGTGCTCTCTCTGTACTCTGCATAACCCCCAGCCCATCAGTACCATCTCCTAATAGGCTCAGACCCAGAGCACAGCACAATACAACATAGAATGAGAGAGAGAGAGAGGCTGTTGAATAGGAGGTAATTTGTTGGAATTCAGAGTGGTGCGCTGCTGAAATGTGTCCTCCACCAGTCTGCATTACATGGAGCAGTTGAAGAGAATGAATGTACTTATTGACCTGAATGAGCCATCAGTCCTATTATCACAGCTCTGACTCCTCTACTATTACATATACTAGGCTCACTGGACAGGAGATGGCTACTGATGGGTAGGGGAAGGGAACATGCAATACAAATCGTACAAAAAAATGACCGAAAAATCACCCAAACAGCTTATCGGTCTATTTCCAAGGAGGACATTTTTCATGACACAAAGCTTGGGCTACTTCCTGGATGAAAATTACGTTGAAGGCCTCCCTAGTGGGGCAGCGGCCCAAAGCACTGCATCAATACAGGCCCGAGTTTTGATCCCAGGCTGTGTCACAACTGGCCTTGACCGGGATTACCATAGGGCGGCACAACCACTGGCCTGCAGCGTCGCCTGGGTTAGGGGGAAGGTTTGTCCGAGGGGAGCTTTACTGCTCATCGCACTCTAGTGGCTCCTGTGGCGGGATGTAGCTGACAGCACAGCCAGCTACATGATGACAAAGCCACAAATGAGCAATCCAATGCCAGAACATCCATGTAAACAGAAATAACATTGCTCTATCTATCTGAAAGCTGGCAAACTCTCTATGGCAACCGTGCCACCTAGAGCTTTCAAAATGTTACAGCAACATTTTGCAGGAATCTGAGAACAGAAGAGCTACAGTAGAAATGTCATCATTAACGCAATGAAAGAACAAACTGAATAGAAAAACAAAGCAAAATGGAAAAGCAGAACTGATGCTATCATTCCGGGCGAACTAACAGTGTGGTTGGTCGGTGGGTGTTACCTGTAGAAGGCAAGTGGTTGGTAGTGTAGAGAAGTAAGGAAAAGTGGACCTCCTCATAGCCTACAGGTGACCCAGCGTCGAAGACACACTCCAACGACACTACCTACAGTACAGAGAGACAGGGACTCAACCTGTTACTGCAATGAGTCTACACATACATACATACTTGAGAGTCTAAAAATTACTTTTGATGTACAGTGTGCTTTGCAAACCAACAACTTACCGCTGGTTTGGTGCTTGTTCACTGGGACGATTCTAACTGGAACATCCCCCCTCATAAGCAAGCTACGCAAACCAGCCAATAAGATGCCATGTTGAGTAGGTGAAGGCAAGACAAATTCAAACCAAAACCCATTGGCTTAAACAATAAAGTGGCAAGGGGAATCACCAATATAACCCTGTTACATGAGGACAGGTACAGGATGGCAACAACAACTACCTGAGTTACACCAGGAATGCACAATCCCTCCATCAGTACTCAGACTGTTCGCAATAGGCTGAAGAGGCACAATGTCGCCTGTTGTGAGTTCTCACAAACCCACACTATGATCTGACCACCGTCGCTGGACCAGACAGGACTGGCAAAAAGTGCTCTTCACTGACGAGTCGCGGTTTTGTCTCACTAAGGGTGATGGTCAGATTCGTGTTTATCGTCGAAGTAATGAGCATTACACCAAGGCCTGTACTCTAGAGCGGGATCATTTTGGAGGTGGATAGTCCATCATGGTTTGGGGCGGTGTGTCACAGCATTATCGGACTGAGCATGTTGTCATTGCAGCCAATCTCAACGCTGTGCGTTACAGGAAGACGCCCTCCTCCCTCATGTGGTACCTTCCTGCAGGCTCATCCTGACATGACCCTCCAGCATGACAATGCCATCAGCCATACTGCTCATTCTGTGCATGATTTCCTGCAAGGCAGGAATGTCCAGTGTTCTCTGCCATGGCCAGCGAAGAGCCCAGATCTCAATCCTATTGAGCACGTCTGGGACCTGCTGGATCGGGAGCGTGAGAGCTAGGGCCATTCCCCCCAGAAAATGCCCAGGAATTTGCCTGCGCCTTGGTGTGGACGGGTGGAGTAACATCTCACAGCAAGAACTGGCAAATCTGGTGCAGTCCATGAGGAGGAGATGCACTGCAGTACTTAGTATCTGGTTTGGCCACCAGCTGCATTGACTGTTACTTTTGATTTTGACCCTCCCCCTTTGTTCAGGGACATATTATTACATTTATGTTAGTCACATGTCTGTGGAACCTGTTCAGTTATGTCTCAGTTGTTGAACCTTGTTATGTTCATACAAATACTTACATATGTTAAGTGAGAGGACGTTTTTTTCTGAGTTTACATAGGTTGACCCAAACAGTACAAACATCTTCTGATCAGTTTTGTTCATCGAGAGATTCATAGAACCTCATAGGTGACATTGTTTTGAATAGTTCTCCAATCACTGCATCCGACTGAAGATCGATAAGCTCAAGTTGCAGGTCAGTGGGAGCGTTATCCACATTGAAGGTGAAAGGAGAGGAAACCAACAGCATGTCATTTTCCAACACTTAGAAATCCTCAAAACGACGAGAGAACTCACCGGGTCAAAGCACGCAGCAGCGATGTATACTTCTCCCGCTGGTCATCTGATAGGGAACAGACTAGTGGTGTTGGAAGGTGGGTGAGATTGTTGGCTTCTACTTGGCGGGTCAGGAGGAGTAATTTTCCCTTGACAGCTTTGACAAGACTGTATATCTGATGTGCAAAAAGGCCCTTCCTTTGTAGTTTGGAATTCAATTCATTCATGGAGTGCGATGATGTTCACTGTGAAGGCAAAATCAGCCAACCATGGTTTATCTTGCAGTTGGAGGTATCTCACGTTTGTGTGGTAGAGGAGATCTGCATGGCCCAACTCTTGCTCTAATGAAGTTTACCACTTTACCACATCCACAAGATGGCTCATTTTAAAACACATTTACAGAGCACCTCCTGATGAATAATGTAATGCATGAAAAAAATACATATATTTTCTGGGTTCAGCTCAGCTACTTGATCTTGTATCCATTTTAAAAGACCAATGTTTTTTCCCTTTAAAGTTTGGGCACCCTTCTCAGTGGTCACACTGGATAACTTTTCAAAACTCAGCCCCAGCTTCTAAGCCACACACTTATTAACCTCCTTCAATAAATATTTCCCTCTGTGGTTGTGCTCTTCATTGACTGCACTGTTGCAAGCTCCTCTGCAATTTCAAAGTCTGGGGTTATGCGCTCGTAAGAATATCACCAACAGCGCCGTGTCATGTGCAACACTGCTCTCATCCAGGGCCAAGGAGAAATAGGTGAAATCCTTCACCTTGTCTTCTTCTGTTGTTCCATATTCTTTGCGATGTCCTCAACAACCTGTGTCACTGTTCGCCTTGACAGGGAAACATTTTTCAAACAGATCTTTCTCTTGTCGGGGCAAAGTTTTGCTACAGAGTCAATTAAACATTCTTTGATCGAATTCACCCTCAGCGAATGACTTGCTATGTTTAGGAGAAATTTGTGCGACAGTGCATAGCTAGCTACGGCAATTCTGTCGTTTGCTGAATGAAGTTTTGTGAAAAGTCCTTTCTGCTTTTGCAACTGAGAAAGCAACTCTTTCGATGGCACTTCGCCCTCTGCTCAGAAGACATTCCTATGTTTCTTTGCTTCATCTAGAAGTGTCAGGACAAGTTGTAGTCTTTCAAGACAGCGAAGCTCTCTTTGCACACTAAGCACACAGCCTTCCTGATACCTCAATAAGAGACATATTTGGATGTCCTCTTGCTGGAACACCCTACATTCATTGTCTACTTTCCTTTTCTTTTGAAAAACTGATTTTGCCCATTTCTAGCTAGCTACTATTTGTAACTGTGATGTGTGTCAGCCTGTCAGTCACTGTCTGTCCTTGTGCAGTTGTTATTTATATGTGACTTCAAAATAAATGTTCCACAAGCGTTAAGGTGTTGAATCATTACACAAAGGCAGGTATTCATTGGGCTTTTCATTTGAATAACCAATATGTTTTTCAAAACTTTACTATCGCAAATTCTTTGTGATCGGAGTATGATTCCTCGGGCCCGTAACAAATCAGGACACGGGACGCTTTACGGCCCTGGGTCGGCCTTTGTCCAGGCCTGCTGAAGACAATACTATGAACACAGCACTGAGAGAAGCCAGATTTTCTCCTTGTGTAGAACACCAAGCTCAAAGAGACCATATGAACTCCACACACACACACACACACACATACACACACACACACACACACACACACACACACTGATCTCCATGCAAAAACACACACTTAGATTGAATCGAGTGCAAGATGAACAGAGACAATGTGATGGTGAATGGAAGAAGCATTTCCAGGACATAGGTATGAAAGCAAAAGCGTGTAGCCACTCAAACAGGTATGAAAGTGAGTGCAAGTCCTGGGAGATGGAGGAGAGCTTCAACTCTTTATGGCTGCTGTCCCTGTACAGGGATCAACATCAGGGGAAATTTCAGAGTGACAAGTAATAGTACTTGATAAAACTCAAACTTTCATTAAAACACACATGCAGGGTACTCAATTAAATCTACACTCGTTGTGAATCTAGCCAACATGTCAGATTTTTAAAATGCTTTTCGGCGAAAGCATGAGAAGCTATTATCTGATAGCATGCAACCCCCGAAATACAGGAAGGGGACATAAACAAAATAATTAGCGTAGCGGCGCTACACAAAATGCAGAAATAAAATATAAAACATTCATTACCTTTGATGAGCTTCTTTGTTGGCACTCCTATATGTCCCATAAACATCACAATTGGGTCTTTTTTTCGATTAAATCGGTCCATGTATACCCAAAATGTCCATTTATGAAGACCGCCTGATCCAGTAAAAAAACACAGTTTCAAAACGCAACGTCATTTTTTTAAATTAAAAAAGTTGCTTCATAAACTTTGACAAAACACTTCAAACTACTTTTTGTAATCCAACTTTAGGTATTAGTAAACGTTAATAATCGATCAAATTCATCACGGAGCTGATCTGTATTCAATAGCAGCAAGTCAACAAATCATGGACAATTTTCTCTTCCATAACTTTCCTGTGTACTGGATGACAGGAAGTGCTTATTTCTCATTTCACCAAGGATTAACTTTAACCCAATTCCCAACACTGGCGACATCGTGCGAAAGCTGTAGGAACTTTTGTAAACTGGGCCTCACCATTTTCTCTTGCCATAGACAATACAGAGACTGGCGGAGTGATATTTTTTGTGTGTTTTTTGTGAACAGTTTTCCTTGGGGTTTTGCCTGTCACAGACGTTCTGTTATAGTCATTAAGACATGATTTAACCAGTTTTAGAAACATCAGAGTGTTTTCTATCCACACAGCGTCTGAGCTGGCCTACACTTTATTTTCACAGAAACAATTTGCACAAACACAGTCCTTACAACTTTATGTCCTCAATGTGATCAGTCTATTTTGCTATGTACTTGAGTGAAGACCCGCAAGCGGTTTTAACAGAAAACAGGAATGGCATAAATCCTCTTCCAACGTTGACAATGGAACAAAAAGAACGTAGAATAGTGCAGGATGCACCTGCCAGGCAGACGACAGGATAGGACAAGGTGGAAGCAAACGAGACGACAGCTTGCTTCTGGCATCAAAACACAAACAAGAATCAGACACTGGAAAGTAGCAGGAACAGAGAGAGAAATAGAGACCTAATCAGAGGGGAAGAGAGAACAGGTGTGAAAGAGTGAATGAGCTAGTTAGAGGAGATGTAGAACAGCTGAAGAATGAGAGACAGAGAAGGTAACCTAAAAAGACCAGCAGAGAGAGACAGAGTGAAGAGAAAGGACAGGAACAGACATAACAAGACATGACAGTATTTCCCCACTCACCGAGCGCCTCCTGGCCCACTCGAGGAGGAAATCCTGGCGGCAACGGAGGAAATCATCGCATCAGCGAACGGTCCAGCACGCCCCGAGAGGGAACCCAACTCCTCTCCTCAGGACCGCACCCCTCCCAATCCACTAGGTACCGATGACCACGGCCCCGAGGCGCATGTCCAAAATCTTACGAACCCCTGTAGATGGGTGCGCCCTCGACAAGGATGGGGGAGGGACGAAAGGGGCGCGAAGAACGGGCTTAACACAGGAGACATGGAAGACCGGGTGAACGCGACGAAGATAGCTGAGTAGTTAAGTTCGCACTGCGACAGGATTAATGACCTGGGAAATACGGAACGGACCACATGAATCAAGGGCCAACTTGCGAGAAGCTGTCTTAAGGGGAAGGTTCTGAGTGGAGAGCCATACTCTCTGACCGCAACAATATCTAGGACTCTTGGTCCTACGCTATTAGCGGCCCTCACAGTCTGCGCCCTCTATTACGGCAAAGTGCCGACCTGACCCCTTCCAGGTGCGCTCGCAACGCTGGACAAAAGCCTGGAGCGGAGGGGACGAGACTCGGCGAGCTGAGATGAGAACAGCGGAGGCTGGTACCCGAGGCTACTCTGAAAAAGGAGATAGACCGGTAGCAGACGAAGCGTAGTCAGCGATCGCCCTAGGGGAGCTGGTTCTGGACCACATTTCAGGTCATTTAAAAGAAAGACTGCGTAAAATGCACCAACAGTCTGATTGGGTTCTGCCGCTTGACCGCTAGACTGGGATGAAAGCCGGACGAGACTGGACGGAAGCCCCAACCTTCAAACGGCAAAACTCCCTCCCAAAATTGAGACGTGAACTGCGGGCCTCTGTCGGAAACGACGTCAGACGGAAGGGGCCATGAATTCGGGAAAAACATTCTCGATAATGATCTGAGCCGTCTCTTAGCAGAAGGGAGCTTAGCTGAGAGGAATGAAATGAGCCGCCTTAGAGAATCTATCGACAACCGTAAGAATAACTGTCTTCCCGCTGATGAAGGCAGTCCGGGTGATGAATCTAAAAGCGATGTGAGACCACGGTCGAGAGGGAATGGGAAGCGTCTGAGACGGCCGGCAGGAGGAGAGTTCTGATTTAGTCTGCGCGCAGACCGAACAAGCGGCGACAAATCGACGCGTCACGTTCCCGAGTGGCCACCAGAAACGCTGGCGAATGGAAGCTGAGCGCACTCGAACGCCGGGGTGGCCGGCTAACTTGGCAGAGTGGGGCCCACTGAAGAACGGCCACAGTAGAACGGAGCGAACAGAAGGTTCCTAGGACAAGCTCGCGGCTGACGGAGTGTGAGCGAGTCTATTTACCTGCCTCTCAATTCCCCAGACAGTCAACCCGACAACACGCCGTCAGGAAAAGTCGAGGGTCGGTGGAGACCTCAGAAGAAACTGAAGAGACGAGATAAAGCATCAGGCTTGGTGTTTTGAGCCCGGACGATAAGAAATAACAAACTCGAAACGCTAAAACAGAGCCCAACGAGCCTGACGCGCATTAAGTCGTTTGGCTGAACGGATGTACTCAAAGTTTCCCTATGGTCAGTCCAAACGACAAAAGGAATGGATCGCCTCAACCACTGTCGCCATTCGCCTAGGGCTAAGCGGATGGCAGCAGTTCCGCGATTACCAACATCATAGTTACGTTCTGACGGCGATAAGCGATGAGAGAAAAACGCGCAAGGATGGACCTTGCCGTCAGAGAGAGAGCGCTGGAGAAAGAATGGCTCCCGCCCACCTCTGACGCGTCAACCTCAACAACAAACTGACTAGAGATGTCAGGTGTAACAAGAATAGGTGCGGATGTAAAACGATTCTTAAGAAGATCAAAAGCTCCCTGGGCGGAAACGGACCACTTAAAGCACGTCTTAACAGAAGTAAGGGCTGTGAGGGGAGCTGCCACCTGACCGAAATTACGGATGAAACGACGATAGAAATTAGCGAAGTTCTGTAGAAAGCTGCAGCTCCTCGACGCGTGACTTAGGAACGGCCAATCAATGACAGCCTGGACCTTAGAAGGGATCCATCTTAATGCCTTACGGAAATAACGGAACCGAGAAAAAGGGACAGAGGCGGCTGAAAAGTGCACTTCTCAGCCTTCACATAAAGACAGTTCTCCGTGGCTGATATTATGGACGTATGAACAATATGAATCGAGAGAGACGGTGAAAAAATCAGATATCGTCCATGTAAACGTAAAAAACAAAACAAATTAGCATGTTCAGGACGCCGTTAACTAGTGCCTGAAGACAGCTGGGAGCGTTAATCGAGGCCGGGAAGGAAGAACCCGGTATTCAAAGTGCCCGAATTGAGCATGTTAATCAGCCATGCCCACTCGCCCCTCCCTGATGCACGAGATGGTAGGCGTTACGAAGGTCCAATTTGGTGAAAAACCTGGCTCCCTGCAGGATCTCGAAGGCTGAAGACATAAGAGGAAGCGGATAACGATTCTTAACTGTTATGTCATTCAGCCCTCGATAATCCACGCATGGGCGCAGGGACCCGTCCTTCTTCTGAACAAAAAAAAACCCCGCTCCGGCGGGAGAGGAGGAGGAGACTATGGTACCGGCGTCGAGCGAAACCGACAAATAATCCTCGGAGAGCCTTACGTTCGGGAGCCGACAGAGAGTATAATCTACCCCGGGGGGAGTAGTTCCCGGAAGGAGATCAATACTACAGTCATACGACCGGTGTGGAGGAGAGAAGTGGCCTTGGAACGACTGAACACCGTGCGCAGATCGTGATACTCCTCCGGCACCCCTGTCAAATCGCCAGGCTCCTCCTGTGAAGAAGAGACAGAGGAAACAGGAGGGATAGCAGACATTAAACAGGTCACATGACAAGAAACATTCCAGGATAGGATAGTATTACTAGACCAATTAATAGAAGGGTTATGGCGCACTAGCCAGGGATGACCCAAAACAACAGGTGTAAAAGGTGAACGAAAAATTAAAAAAGAAATGGTTTCGCTATGATTACCAGAGACAGTGAGGGTTAAAGGCAGCGTCTCACGCTGAATCTTGGGGAGAGAACTACCATCTAAAGCGAACAAGGCCGTGGGCTCCCCTAACTGTCTGAGAGGAATGTCATGTTCCCGAGCCCAGGTCTCGTCCATAAAACAGCCCTCCGCCCCAGAGTCTATCAAGGCACTGCAGGAAGCAGATGAACCGGGCCAGCGGAGATGGACCGGAAAGGTAGTGCGTGATCCAGAAGGAGAGGCCTGAGTAGTTGCGCTCACCAGTAGCCCTCCTCTTACTGATGAGCTCTGGCTTTTACTGGACATGAGGTGACAAAATGACCAGCGGAGCCGCAGTAGAGACAGAGGCGATGGTGATTCTCCGTTCCTTCTCCTTGGCCGAGATGCGGATACCCCCAGCTGCATAGGCTCAGCATCCGAGCCGGCGGAGAGGGTGGCAGTGATGCGGCAGGTGGCAGTGATGTGGAGAGGGGAGCAACGGAGAACGCGAACTCCTTTCCACGTGCTCGGCGACGAAGATCAAACCGTCGCTCTATGCGAATAGCGAGAGCTATTAAGGAGTCCAGACTGGAAGGAACCTCCCGGGAGAGGATCTCATCCTTAACCTCGACGAGGAGACCCTCCAGAAAACGAGCGAGCAAAGCCGGCTCGTTCCAGTCACTAGAGGCAGCGAGAGTGCGAAACTCAATAGAATAATCCGTTATGGATCGATTCCCCTGACATAGGGAAGACAGGGCCCTGGAAGCCTCCTCCCCAAAAACAGAACGGTCAAAAACCCGTATCATCTCCTCCTTAAAGTCCTGAAACTGGTTAATACACTCAGCCCTCGCCTCCCAGATTGCCGTGCCCCACTCACGCGCCCGTCCGGTAAGGAGAGAAATGACGTAGAGCGATGCGGGCTGCGCTCCTGGAGTAAGTGTTGGGCTGGAGAGAGAACACCACATCACACTGAGTGAGGAATGAGCGGCACTCAGTGGGCTCCCCAGAGTAACAGGGCGGGTTGTTGATCCTGGGCTCCGGAGACTCGGAAACCCTGGAAGTGGGCGGTGGATCGAGGTGGAGTTGGTGAACCTGTCTTGTGAGGTCGGAGACTTGGACGGCCAGGGTCTCAACGGCATGTCGAGCAGCAGACAATTCCTCCTCGTGTCTGCCTAGCATCGCTCCCTGGATCTCGGCGGCGGAGTGAAAGGGTCCGGAGCCGCTGGGTCCATTCTTGGTCTGATTCTTCTGTTATGTACTTGAGTGAAGACCCAAAAGCGGTTTTAACAGAAAACAGAGTTCTTTAATGAAAAACAGGAATGGCATAAATCCTCTTCCAACGTTGACAATGGAACAAAAAGAACGTAGTATAGTGCAGGATGCACCTGCCAGGCAGACTCCGACAGGATAGGACAAGGTGGAAGCAAACGAGACGACAGCTTGCTTCTGGCATCAAAAACACAAACAAGAATCAGACACTGAAAGTAGCAGGAACAGAGAGAGAAATAGAGACCTAATCAGAGGGGAAGAGAGAACAGGTGTGAAAGAGTGAATGAGCTAGTTAGGGGAGATGTAGAACAGCTGAAGAATGAGAGACAGAGAAGGTAACCTAAAAAGACCAGCAGAGAGAGACAGAGTGAAGAGAAAGGACAGGAACAGACATAACAAGACATGACA
>NW_027012130.1:0-20698 GCF_036934945.1 Oncorhynchus masou masou
GCAAGGCAATGTATATAAACCCTTTGACAAAATTCGTCTTCCTGTTCCAAGGGGCGCGAGGAGCGGCTAGTCCTCACGTTGAAAGGGCTCAGCATAATAACCCTAGCGAAATTAGTATTGTGTTCAGTGTGAAGGTGACGATCGACACGCCGAAAGGATGAATTGCGACTATACCAGCCAGAATTTAGCACAAGCTTAAAAGTATGGCAACTTGGTATGAACTCTGAACTCTTATTCATTTACATTTACATTTAAGTCATTTAGCAGACGCTCTTATCCAGAGCGACTTACAAATTGGTGAATTCACCTTCTGACATCCAGTGGAACAGCCACTTTACAATAGTGCATCTAAATCATTAAGGGGGGTAGAAGGATTACTTATCCTATCCTAGGTATTCCTTGAAGAGGTGGGGTTTCAGGTGTCTCCGGAAGGTGGTGATTGACTCCGCTGTCCTGGCGCGTGAGGGAGTTTGTTCCCACCGATGGGGGGCCAGAGCGAACAGTTTGACTGGGCTGAGCGGAAGTGAGTACCTCCTAGCCCCGTTGGGTTGGGGCAACAGCCCCGCTGTAAACATGGGCTAGGAAAGGACGGATGATGTGTTTGAGTCTAACACACACGCGCAACGATGCTGCGACACATCCAGTTTACCGCCAGGGACATTCTTCAGAGGGCAAGAAATCTCCTGGCCGGGCAGACCAGCCTTCCATCTCACGACCAGCCTTTTGAAGCGCAGCTTAGAGTAAATATTTCTTGCATTTTCCCTTTTCCAAATGAGGCGGCATATTTAGAATGCATGAATGACACTGTGTTTACGATAGCATGGCTCCTCCCTTTGTTCCTCAGTCTTCCCCGCTCTTTCACTCAAAACCCTTTTCTTTGTGTAACCAGCTGTCATATTCTGTTCCAGCCCACACATTTCCTTTATGACACCAACTTGTAATCAATGTGCATCCATTCTGGATGCTTGTGTAATTCTGTGGCGATTATTTGCAGGTTATTTAGTAAAATAAATATTTAAACCAAATTTTGTATTGCTGATTCAACTTGTTAGACAGGGTTTGTGAAGACCAAGATTTTACAACTTTCAGATGAGACTGAATAAGGTGACGATTAAATATTGACTGCTATTGATGTAAAAGTTTACGAGGTCTTTAAGAGTTTATTTGGAAGATAACAGCTCTATAAACATTATTTTGTGGTGCCCCGACTTTCTAGTTAATTACATTCACCTGAGTAGCGTGACCTGGAAATGTTACAGAGAAATAATTGTATAGAATAGCGTGTCATATCACAATCCGGCATAGCCAAAGACACGACACTGTCTATACACACCATCCTATTATAACTACTGTCTATACACACCATCCTATATAACTACTGTCTATACACACCATCCTATATAACTACTGTCTATAGACACACCATCATATATAACTACTGTCTATACACACCATCCTATATAACTACTGTCTATACACACCATCCTATATAACTACTGTCTATACACAACATCCTATATAACTACTGTCTATACACACCATCCTATATAACTACTGTCTATACACACCATCCTATTATAACTACTGTCTATACACACCATCCTATATAACTACTGTCTATAGACACCATCCTATATAACTACTGTCTATACACACCATCCTATATAACTACTGTCTATACACACCATCCTATTATAACTACTGTCTATACACACCATCCTATATAATTACTGTCTATAGACACCATCCTATATAACTACTGTCTATACACACCATCCTACATAACTAATGTCTATACACACCATCCTATATAACTACTGTCTATACACACCATCATACATAACTACTGTCTATACACACCATCCTATATAACTAGTCTATACACACCATCCTATTATAACTACTGTCTATAGACACCATCCTACATAACTACTGTCTCTACACACCATCCTATATAACTACTGTCTATACACACAATCCTACATAACTACTGTCTATACACACCATCCTATTTAACTACTGTCTATACACACCATCCTATATAACTACTGTCTATAGACACCATCCTTCATAACTACTGTCTATACACACCATCCTATATAACTACTGTCTATACACACCATCCTATATAACTACTGTCTATACACACCATCCTATTATAACTACTGTCTATAGACACCATCCTACATAACTACTGTCTATACACACCATCCTATATAACTACTGTCTATACACACCATCCTATATAACTACTGTCTATAGACACCATCCTTCATAACTACTGTCTATACACACCATCCTATATAACTACTGTCTATACACACCATCCTATATAACTACTGTCTATACACACCATCCTACATAACTACTGTCTATACACACCATCCTATATAACTACTGTCTATACACACCATCCTACATAACTACTGTCTATACACACCATCCTATTTAACTACTGTCTATACACACCATCCTATATAACTACTGTCTATAGACACCATCCTTCATAACTACTGTCTATACACACCATCCTATATAACTACTGTCTATAGACACCATCCTATATAACTACTGTCTATACACATCCATCCTATTATAACTACTGTCTATAGACACCATCCTACATAACTACTGTCTATACACACCATCCTATATAACTACTGTCTATACACACCATCCTATATAACTACTGTCTATACACACCATCCTATATAACTACTGTCTATACACACCATCCTATTATAACTACTGTCTATAGACACCATCCTACATAACTACTGTCTATATACACCATCCTATATAACTACTGTCTATAGACACCATCCTTCATAACTACTGTCTATACACACTCATCCTATATAACTACTGTCTATAGACACCATCCTTCATAACTACTGTCTATACACACCATCCTATATAACTACTGTCTATAGACACACATCCTATTTAACTACTGTCTATATCACACCATCCTATATAACTACTGTCTATACACACCATCCTATATAACTACTGTCTATAGACACAACCCTACATAACTACTGTCTATACACACCATCCTATATAACTACTGTCTATAGACACCATCCTTCATAACTACTGTCTATACACACCATCCTATATAACTACTGTATATACACACCATCCTATTTAACTACTGTCTATACACACCATCCTATATAACTACTGTCTATACACACCATCCTATTTAACTACTGTCTATACACACCATCCTATATAACTACTGTCTATAGACACATCCTACATAACTACTGTCGATACACACCATCCTATATAACTACTGTCTATAGACACCATCCTATATAACTACTGTCTATAGACACCATCCTACATAACTACTGTCTATACACACCCATCCTATATAACTACTGTCTATAACACCATCCTATATAGTCTATAGACACCATCATATATAACTACTCTCTATACACACCATCCTATATAACTACTGTCTATACACACCATCCTATATAACTACTGTCTATAGACACCATCCTATATAACTACTGTCTATAGACACCATCCTACATAACTACTGTCTATACACACCATCCTATATAACTACTGTCTATACTGTCTATAGACACCATCATATATAACTACTCTCTATACACACCATCCTATATAACTACTCTCTATACACACCATCCTATATAACTACTGTCTATACACACCATCCTACCATAACTACTGTCTATACACACCATCCTACATAACTACTGTCTATACACACCATCCTATTATAACTACTGTCTCTACTGTCTATACACACCATCCTATATAACTACTGTCTATACACACCATCCTATATAACTACTGTCTATAGACACCATCCTACATAACTACTGTCTATACACACCATCCTATATAACTACTGTCTATACACACCATCCTATTATAACTACTGTCTATACACACCATCCTATATAACTACTGTCTCTACTGTCTATACACACCATCCTATATAACTACTGTCTATACACACCATCCTATATAACTACTGTCTATAGACACCATCCTACATAACTACTGTCTATACACACCATCCTATACAACTACTGTCTATTATGGATCCCCATTAGCTGCTGTCTTCCTGGGGTTTATTATGGATCCCCATTAGCTGCTGTCTTACAGTACTAAATCTATGTGTGCATATAGTGTGTATGTTATCGTGTGTATGTGTGTGTATGTTATAGTGTGTGTGTGTATAGTGTGTATGTTATAGTGTGTGTGTGTGTGTGTGTATAGTGTGTATGTTATAGGTGTGTGTGTGTATAGTGTGTATGTTATAGTGTGTGTGTGTTGTGTGTATGTTATAGTGTGTGTGTGTAGTATAGTGTGTATGTTATAGTGTGTGTGTTGTGTATAGTGTGTATGTTTTAGTGTGTGTGTGTATAGTGTGTATGTTATAGTGTGTGTGTGTGATAGTAGTGTGTATGTTATAGTGTGTGTGTGTGTGTATAGTGTGTATGTTATAGTGTGTGTGTGTGTGTATGTGTGTATGTTATAGTGTGTGTGTGTGTATAGTGTGTATGTTATAGTGTGTGTGTGTATAGTGTGTATGTTATAGAGTGTGTGTGTGTGTATAGTGTGTATGTTATAGTGTGTGTGTGTATAGTGTGTATGTTATAGTGTGTGTGTGTGTGTATAGTGTGTATGTTATAGTGTGTGTGTGTATGGTGTGTATGTTATAGTGTGTGTGTGTATAGTGTGTATGTTATAGAGTGTGTGTGTGTGTATAGTGTGTATGTTATAGTGTGTGTGTGTGTGTGTGTAGTGTGTATGTTACAGTGTGTGTGTGTGTGTGTGTGTATAGTGTGTATGTTATAGTGTGCGTGTGTATGGTGTGTATGTTATAGTGTGTGTGTGTGTATAGTGTGTATGTTATAGGTTGTGTGTGTAGTGTGTATGTTACAGTGTGTGTGTGTGTGTGTGTGTGTAGTGTGTATGTTATAGTGTGTGTGTGTGTATGGTGTGTATGTTATAGTGTGTGTGTGTGTATAGTGTGTATGTTATAGTGTGTGTGTGTGTGTGTGTGTATAGTGTGTATGTTATCGTGTGTGTGTGTGTATAGTGTGTATGTTATCGTGTGTGTGTGTATAGTGTGTATGTTATAGTGTGTGTGTGTGTGTATAGTGTGTATGGTATAGTGTGTGTGTGTGTATGTTATAGTGTGTGTGTGTGTGTGTATAGTGTGTATGTTATAGTGTATGTGTGTGTATAGTGTGTATGTTATAGTGTGTATGTTATCGTGTGTGTGTGTGTATGTTATCGTGTGTGTGTGTGTGTATAGTGTGTATGTTATAGTGTGTATGTTATCGTGTGTGTGTGTGTGTGTGTGTATGTTATCGTGTGTATGTTATCGTGTGTGTGTATAGTGTGTGTGTTATAGTGTGTGTGTTATAGTGTGTATGTGTGTGTATAGTGTGTATGTTATCGTGTGTGTGTGTGTGTGTGTATAGTGTGTATGTTATAGTGTGTGTGTGTGTATAGTGTGTATGTTATAGTGTGTGTGTGTATAGTATTAATATGTTATAGAGTGTGTGTGTGTGTATAGTGTGTATGTTATAGTGTGTGTGTATTATTATTATAGTGTGTGTTTATGGTGTGTGTGTATATGTGTATAGTGTGTGTATGTTATAGTGTGTGTGTGTATAGTGTGTATGTTATAGAGTGTGTGTGTATAGTGTGTGTTATAGTGTGTGTGTGTTATAGTGTGTGTGTGTGTGTGTGTGTGTAGTGTGTATGTTACAGTGTGTGTGTGTGTGTGTATAGTGTGTATGTTATAGTGTGTGTGTGTATGGTGTGTATGTTATAGTGTGTGTGTATAGTGTGTATGTTATAGGGTTGTGTGTGTAGTGTGTATGTTACAGTGTGTGTGTGTGTGTGTGTGTGTAGTGTGTATGTTATAGTGTGTGTGTGTGTATGGTGTGTATGTTATAGTGTGTGTGTGTGTATAGTGTGTATGTTATAGTGTGTGTGTGTATTATTATTAATATAGTGTGTATGTTATCGTGGCGTGTGTGTGTGTATAGTGTGTGTGTTATCGTGTGTGTGTGTATAATTATTGTATGTTATAGTGTGTGTGTGTGTGTATAATTAATGTATGGTATAGTGTGTGTGTGTGTATGTTATAGTGTGTGTGTGTGTGTGTGTATAGTGTGTATGTTATAGTGTATGTGTGTGTATAGTGTGTATGTTATAGTGTGTATGTTATCGTGTGTGTGTGTGTATGTTATCGTGTGTGTGTGTGTGTATAGTGTGTATGTTATAGTGTATGTTATCGTGTGTGTGTGTGTGTGTGTGTGTATGTTATCGTGTGTATGTTATCGTGTGTGTGTATAGTGTGTGTGTTATAGTGTGTGTGTGTTATAGTGTGTATGTGTGTGTATAGTGTGTATGTATTATCGTGTGTGTGTGTGTGTAGTGTGTGTGTTATAGTGTGTGTGTGTTATGGTGTGTGTGTGTGTGTGTGTATAGTGTGTATGTTATAGTGTGTGTGTGTATAGTGTGTGTATTATAGTGTGTGTGTGTGTGTGTGTATAGTGTGTGTATGTTATAGTGTGTGTGTGTGTTATTATTATTGGCATGTTATAGTGTGTGTGTGTGTATAGTGTGTGTGTATGTTATAGTGTGTGTGTGTGTATGGTGTGTATGTTATAGTGTGTGTGTTATAGTGTGTGTGTGTGTATAGTGTGTATGTTATCGTGTGTGCGTGTGTGTATATTATTATCTTTATAGTGTTTATTATTATTATTAATATAATTATTATATTATCGTGTGTGTGTGTGTATATAGTGTGTATGTTATATGTGTGTGTGTATAGTAGTAGTATGTTTATCGTGTGTGTGTGTGTGTGTGTGTATAGTGTGTATGTTATAGTGTGTGTGTGTGTATAGTGTGTATGTTATAGTGTGTGTGTGTGTGTGTTATAGTGTGTGTGTGTGTGTATTATAGTGTTTATGTTATAGTGTGTGTGTGTGTGTGTATATTGTGTATGTTTTAGTGTTTGTGTGTATGTTATCTTGTGTATGTTATAGTGTCTATGTTATAGTGTGTGTGTGTGTGTATAGTGTGTATGTTATAGTGTGTGTGTGTGTGTGTGTGTATATTGTGTATGTTTTAGTGTTTCTGTGTGTATGGTATGTATGTTATCGTGTGTGTGTGTGTGTGTATAGTGTGTATGTTATCATGTGTGTGTGTGTATAGTATGTTATCGTGCATAACGTGTGTATAGTGTGTGTTATAGTGTGTGTGTGTATAGTGTGTATGTTATCGTGTGTGTGTGTATAGTGTGTATGTTATCGTGTGTGTGTGTATAGTGTGTATGTTATCGTGTGTGTGTGTGTATAGTGTGTATGTTATAGTGTGTATAGTGTTATGTTATCGTGTGTTTGTGTGTATAGTGTGTATGTTTATAGTGTGTGTGTGTGTGTATAGTGTATGTTATCGTGTGTGTGTGTATAGTGTGTATGTTATCGTGTGTGTGTGTGTGTGTGTATAGTGTGTATGTTATAGTGTGTATGTGTGTGTGTGTGTATAGTGTGTATGTTATCGTGTGTGTGTGTATAGTGTGTATGTGTGTGTGTGTGTGTATAGTGTGTATGTTATACGTGTGTGTGTGTGTATAATATAGTTCCATGTAGTCATTGTGTCTAGTGTGTAGTACTGTGGAATAGAGTTCCATGTAGTCGTGGCTCTATGTAGTACTGTGGAATAGAGTTCCATGTAGTCATGGCTCTATGTAGTACTGTGGAATAGAGTTCCATGTAGTCATTGCTCTATGCAGTACTGTGGAATAGAGTTCCATGTAGTCATGGCTCTATGTAGTACTGTGGAATAGAGTTCCATGTAGTCGTGGCTCTATGCAGTACTGTGGAATAGAGTTCCATGTAGTCATGGCTCTATGTAGTACTGTGGAATAGAGTTCCTTGTAGTCATTGCTCTATGTAGTACTGTGGAATAGAGTTCCATGTAGTCATGGCTCTGTGTAGTACTGTGGAATAGAATTCCATGTAGTCATTGCTCTATGTAGTACTGTGGAATAGAGTTCCATGTAGTCAGTACTCTATGTAGTACTGTGGAATAGAGTTCCATGTAGTCATGGCTCTATGTAGTACTGTGGAATAGAGTTCCATGTAGTCGTGGCTCTATATAGTACTGTGGAATAGAGTTCCATGTAGTCATGGCTCTATGTAGTACTGTGGAATAGAGTTCCATGTAGTCATGGCTCTATGTAGTACTGTGGAATAGAATTCCATGTAGTCATTGCTCTATGTAGTACTGTGGAATAGAGTTCCATGTAGTCATGGCTCTGTAGTACTGTGGATATAGAGTTCCATGTAGTCATGGCTCTATGTAGTAGTGTGGAATAGAGTTCCATGTAGTCATGGCTCTATGTAGTACTGTACACCTCCCATAGACTGTTCTGGATTTGGGGACTGTGAAGAGACCTCTGGTGGCATGTCTTGTGGGTATGTATGGGTGTCAGGCTGTGCCAGTAGTTTAAACAGACAGCTCGATGCAGTCAACATGTCAATACCTCTCATAAATACAAGTAGTGATGAAGTCAATCTCTCCGCCACTTTGAGCCAGGAGAAATTGACATGCATATTATTAATATTAGCTCTCTGTGTGTCAGGCCAGCTGTGCTGCCCTGTTCTGAGCCAATTGCAAAAGTCTTTGTGTCTTGTCAAAGGACACCTGGATAGTTAATCAGATTGACTTCATAGCCTTCATTGGAAAGGTTATCAACCTGACTGCATTTGTGGAAAGAACTGCCAAATTGAAGATCATTTTATGGAAGCAGCAACAGAGTTTTTATTAAATTGATGTTTAGGGTTGGAAGAGATTTGGGGGGGGGGTCTATTATAAGTTAGTAGGGCTCTTTTTTATTTTCTCAAGTACTGAGTTCGGTAGGATTAAGAAATGTGGAGTTGATGTTGTAACCCGGGATTGACCACACACTCCAGCACGGTAGGTGGCGACATGTACCCTTAACGTTGGTTTGCGGACCTTCGGCGTCTGCATTCTACCGACGACATCCCCACAACCCACACCCTCCACTTCCTGTAAACAAAGCTCGTCTCTTTAACTCGCTGTTTGTGTTCACAAAATGGCTCAAGCTGGACTCTTCCTCGACCAAGACCAATTCAACTGTTCCATATGTCTGGATGTGCTGAGGGATCCGGTGACCATCCCGTGTGGTCATAGCTACTGTTCGGTCTGTATTAAAGGCTACTGGGACCAGGACGATTTTCTAGGTTTTTACTGCTGTCCGCAGTGCCGCCAGAGCTTCAACCCGAGGCCTCTCCTGGGCAGAAACACCATGCTATCCGAGGTGGTGGACAAGTTCAAGAAGACAGGACTTCAAGCTGCTCCCCCGGAACAGTGCTACGCCGGACCGGAGGACGTGGAATGTGACGTGTGCACCGGGAGGAAGAACCGAGCCGTTAAATCGTGTCTGGTGTGTCTGGCCTCTTACTGCGACACCCACCTCCTGCCTCACTACGAATCAGCTCCGTTTAAGAAACACAAGTTGGTCCAGGCCTCCAAGAAACTACAGGAGACGATCTGTCCGCATCACGACAAGCTGCTGGAGGTGTACTGTCGGACCGACCAACACTGTATATGTTACCTGTGTATGACGGCGGAGCATAAGGGCCATGACACGGTCCTGGTGGAGACTGAGATCCAGCAAAAACAGGTAGGATATCGGCACGGTCGTTCTCTGTTGATGATTAACTGCTCGTTGTCACCCAAGACAAAGTTATAGGATTGATCTCACCATAGAAGTAGAAATTAGAATATTTCTAATGGACATTAACCTTTTTTTGTTGTCGTGATAAAAGGTCAGACATTTTGGTCAACCATTGCCCTTATGAATAATGACTCTGTTCCAATACATTACACATGAAGCCTAAATCACACCGAGAGACGGGGTCGGGATTTGCGTGGAAGAGTAGAGTGTCAATTCACATACACTGCGTCGCACATGGCAATTTAGTTGTCATGTGAGATCCATAATAAACTGTTGTGTTTGTTATGTTCGCTATGTAGCCCTTATGCATTTGTTGTGTGCACCTTTTTGCTCAACTTCTGTCCTATGGGAGCCACCGTACCTGCCTGCTCGAAACAGTTATGATGTTAGTTCACAGGATGTGTGGGGACAGTTGTAACTAATACACATCAGAGCAGTTCATAAAGAGTTCAGCTCGTCTGGTTCTTTCTTCATAATAGTATTCTCTCTTGAAATCAGAGTTCGTGGAGTTTCCAGACGTGTGTGTGTGTGTGTGTGTGTGTCTGTGTGTGTACACACTACCATTCAGAGATGTGGGGTCACTTAGAAAATACCTTGTTTTTGGAGGAAAAGCTATCCATTAAAATAACATCAAATGTTAATGGTCACATCCACATGATTAGCAGATGTTAATGCGAGTGTAGCGAAATGCTTGTGCTTCTAGTTCTGACAATGCAGTAATAATCAACGAGTAATCTAACCTAACAATTTCACAACAACTACCTTATACACACAAGTGTTAAGGAATTAATTAGAATATGTACATAGAAGTGTATGGGTGAGAGATGGCCGTGCGGCAGAGTTTAGTAGGATGGAGGCTGTATGGGTCTGTAACTGCTACAGTTTAGTAGGATGGAGGCTCTGTAGCTGTATGGATCTGTAACTGCTACAGTGTAGTTTAGTAGGATGAAGGCTGTATGGATCTGTAACCACTACAGTGTAGTTTAGTAGGATGGAGGCTGTATGGATCTGTAACTGCTACAGTGTAGTTTAGTAGGATGAAGGCTGTATGGGTCTGTAACTACTACAGTGTAGTTTAGTAGGATGGAGGCTGTATGGATCTGTAACTGCTACAGTGTAGTTTAGTAGGATGGAGGCTGCATGGGTCTGTAACCACTACAGTGTAGTTTAGTAGGATGAAGGCTGTATGGATCTGTAACTGCTACAGTGTAGTTTAGTAGGATGAAGGCTGTATGGGTCTGTAACTGCTACAGTGTAGTTTAGTAGGATGGAGGCTGTATAGGTCTGCTACAGTGTAGTTTAGTAGGATGGAGGCTGTATGGATCTATAACTACTACAGTGTAGTTTAGTCGGATGGAGGCTGTATGGATCTATAACTACTACAGTGTAGTTTAGTAGGATGGAGGCTGTATGGATCTAACTGCTACAGTGTAGTTTAGTAGGATGGAGGCTCCATAACTGTATGGATCTGTGACAGATGATTGTATCATCTTTTAGTTGAAGGTATCTTTTCTCGCTGATTAAAGATAAGGGCCATATGTTTCGAAAGCGGTATTACGTGTGATTATTGTGTACGATTCTAAACGTTAAAACACAGGTTAGTAGTTAACATGAGTCAGTCGTGGGTGAAGCATGGCTGAGAACGCCAGAAGGCAGAGTGCTGCCTAGAGCATTAGATAGCTAGGTTTACCAGTGCTGTGATGATATTGTGTAAAATAATGCCATTTTGTGTCAGACCTTCACACGGTATGTTAAAGAGCTGAGAGATGATGGCGACATTTTTGTGAAGACAATGGCTATAATAGCATGATAGCATGATAGCATGATGCTATCATAATCAGCCCCAGACTACCCTTTAAAGTTATAGTTGACGTCAATGTCATGAAGCGATGTTAATGATCTGTCTGTCTGCCTGTCTCTCTGTCCGTCTGTACATTTCTCTTCAGAGCCAGCTCGGGGAGCTGAAGAGGAGGTCTCAGCAGAGGATCCAGGAGAGGGAGAAGGACGTGCAGGATCTGAGACAGGCCATCAGCTCTCTAACTGTGAGTATCTGTCTGTCTGACGATGGGAGAAGGACAGGCCATCAGCTCTCTAACTTAGAGTATCTGTCTGTCTGACGATGGAAAGGACAGGCCATCAGCTCTCTAACTGTGAGTATCTGTCTGTCTAACGATGGGAGAAGGACAGCCATCAGCTCTCTAACTGTGAGTCTGTCTGTCTAACGATGGGAGAAGGACAAGCATCAGCTCTCTAACTGTGAGTATCTGTCTGTCTATGGGACGATGGGAGAAGGGACTTGCAGTTGCAGATTCTCCAATTGTGAGTAGCAATATGGGGAATGGACTGGGCCCACTAGTCCTGATACTAAACCTCTCTCTGTTTCTGTTAGTATTCATTGAACTTATTTGATCATTAAAAATATGTAACACGGCTTCCGCCGTACACAATATTGCATTAGTACTTTCGATATATTCAGGACCTATATAGACATCTGCTGTGTGTCTGTGTCCCCCCAGCGTTCAGCGCGGTCGGCCGTGGAGGACACTGAGAGGGTGTTTACAGAGCTGATCCGCTCCATGGAGCTGAAGAGGTTTGAGGTGAGGGAGTTGATCAAAGCCCAGGAGAAGACTGCTGTCAGCCAAGCTGAAGGACTGCTGGCCAAACTGGAGCAGGAGATGTCTGAGTTGAGGAGGAGAGATGCTGAGTTGGAGCAGCTTTCACACACTGAGGACCACATCTTCTTCCTACAGGTGACTGATGTAGAGTAGGTATCCATCTCTCCCGGCCAGGCTATGTCTCTCTCTCTCTCCTGGCCAGGCTATGTCTCTCTCTCTCCTGGCCAGGCTATGTCTCTCTCTCTCCTGGCCAGGCTATGTCTCTCTCTCTCCTGGCCAGGCTATGTCTCTCTCCTAGCCAGGCTATGTCTCTCTCCTAGCCAGGCTATGTCTCTCTCTAGCCAGGCTATGTCTCTCTCCTGGCCAGGGCTATGTCTCTCTCTCTCTCCTGGCCAGGCTATGTCTCTCTCTCTCCTGGCCAGGCTATGTCTCTCTCTCTCCTGGCCAGGCTATGTCTCTCTCCTAGCCAGGCTATGTCTCTCTCCTAGCCAGGCTATGTCTCTCTCCTGGCCAGGCTATGTCTCTCTCTCTCTCCTGGCCAGGCTATGTCTCTCTCTCCTGGCCAGGCTATGTCTCTCTCTCTCCTGGCCAGGCTATGTCTCTCCTAGCCAGGCTATGTCTCTCTCTCTCTCCTGGCCAGGCTATGTCTCTCTCTGACCTGGCCAGGCTATGTCTCCTCCTGGCCAGGCTATGTCTCTTCTCTGACCTGGCCAGGCTATGTCTCTCTCCTAGCCAGGCTATGTCTCTCTCTCTCCTGGCCAGGCTATGTCTCTCTCTCTCCTGGCCAGGCTATGTCTCTGATCTCTCTAGCCCCATCTGTCTCTGAACTGGCCAGGCTATGTCTCTCTGACCTGGCCAGGCTATGTCTCTCCTAGCCAGGCTATGTCTCTCTCTGACCTGGCCAGGCTATGTCTCTCTGACCTGGCCAGGCTATGTCTCTCCTGACCTGGCCAGGCTATGTCTCTCTGACCTGGCCAGGCTATGTCTCTCTGACCTGGCCAGGCTATGTCTCTCTGACCTGGCCAGGAGCTCTCTCTGACCTGGCCAGGCTATGTCTCTCTGATGCGGGCTACTCTCATCTGTCTCTGTGTTGTTGTAGAGCTGTCAGTCTCTGAGCTCCTCTCCTGTGATTGGAGGCCTGCCAGCTGTGACCTTCGACCCCAACTTCACCTTTAACATGGTGATGTCATCGGTAGCTGACTTCAGAGGGCTCCTGGAGGAGGTGTGTCAGGGGAGCTTCATCAGCATCTATGAGAAAGGTACATAACCATTTATCTCCTGAGAAAGGTACATAACCATCTCCTGAGAGAGGTACAGAACCATTTATCTCCTGAGAAAGGTACAGAACCATTTATCTCCTGAGAGAGGTACAGAACCATTTATCTCCTGAGAGAGGTACAGAACCATTTATCTCCTGAGAGAGGTACAGAACCATTTATCTCCTGAGAAAGGTACAGAACCATTTATCTCCTGAGAAAGGTACAGAACCATTTATCTCCTGAGAGAGGTACAGAACCATTTATCTCCTGAGAGAGGTACAGAACCATTTATCTCCTGAGAAAGGTACAGAACCATTTATCTCCTGAGAAAGGTACAGAACCATTTATCTCCTGAGAGAGGTACAGAACCATTTATCTCCTGAGAACCTCTTCTTTACTCATCTCTCAAGTTAAAAGTTAAAGTGGGACCTCCTTAAAATATGTATATAATTTAATATATATATTTTTTTCAGACACCAAAACCATTTGATACTGAAAGTTAAACAAAAATAGTCAGCACCTGTCCTCAAAAGGCCTAATTTGATTTATTTATTCTTCTGAGAACTAGGCAGGATCCATACAGTACCTTGAGTAAATACAGCAGACTGTCTGTGTTCCTCCCCAGTCAGAGAGGTGTCTATCGTGGAGTCACCAGAACCCCCCAGCTGTTTCCAGACTGATCCAACAGCATGTGAGTTACTGTGCACCTCTAATCTCCCTCTAATCTACCTCCTATCTCCCTCTAATCTCCCTCTAATCTACCTCCTATCTCCCTCTAATCTCCCTCTAATCTACCTCCTATCTCCCTCTAATCTCCCTCTACTCTACCTCCTATCTACCTCTACTCTACCTCCTATCTCCCTCTAATCTACCTCTAATCTCCCTCTAATCTACCTCTAATCTCCCTCTAATCTACCTCCTATCTCCCTCTTATCTCCCTCTACTCTACCTCCTATCTCCCTCTACTCTACCTCTAATCTCCCTCTAATCTACCTCCTATCTCCCTCTAATCTCCCTCTACTCTACCTCCTATCTCCCTCTACTCTACCTCCTATCTCCCTCTAATCTACCTCTAATCTCCCTCTAATCTACCTCTAATCTCCCTCTAATCTACCTCCTATCTCCCTCTTATCTCCCTCTACTCTACCTCCTATCTCCCTCTACTCTACCTCTAATCTCCCTCTAATCTACCTCTAATCTCCCTCTAATCTACCTCTAATCTCCCTCTAATCTACCTCCTATCTCCCTCTTATCTCCCTCTACTCTACCTCTAATCTCCCTCTAATCTCCCTCTACTCTACCTCCTATCTACCTCTACTCTACCTCCTATCTCTACTCTACCTTCTAATCTACTTCATATATTACTCTAATCTACCTCTACTCTACCTCCTATCTCTACTGTACCTCCTATCTCTACTCTACCTTCTAATCTACTTCCTATATTCCTCTAATCTACCTCTAATCTACCTCTACATACCTCCTTTCCATAACACTTTCTCATCCATTGCAGTGCTTTTAAAAATGTATTTAGCCTTTGTTTAATTTAGGTCAATTGGTTCTGTGATACTGACACTGGGCCTAGGGAGTTGTTTCTGGACGAGAGTCTGTTTGGGACCGGGCCGAGCAGTTGTTTGTGGGCATTGCCTATGTTCTGACCGTTCTGTCTCCTCTAACTAGTGGTGGCTCCTCCGCCAGCTCTGGCTGCAGTAGAGCAGAGCTCCAGCGGGGGGGTCTCAACCCGTTCCTTAGCCCGGGAGCTGCAGTCCCCACATTCGGGGCTTCGCGTTCTCACCCTTCGGTAAGTTGAAACCTAATAGTAGATAATGCTGAAACCAACTCTACAACTCTATTGGTCAAATCCAGTACTGGACGATGACAGTTGTGGGTTTTAGTCTGATGTGGAGACTTGCTCTACTTGTTGTTTTGAGGGAGACCTGTTGGATCAACCTGAAAGGTGTAGGAGCTAGTTGTACTTTAACATGACTCAGCCATCCCCTACAGCAGTGTTGCTCAACTCCGGTCCCTTCCCACAGCCTAACTCCAGTCCACCCTCAAAAGCCTACCCGGTCCCCTCCCCACAGCCCAACCCCGGTCTCCTCTAACAGCCTAACCTGTCCCTACAACAGCCCACCTCCGTCCCCCTAACAGCTCAACTCCAGTCTCTACAATATTTCCAATCTCCGTCTCACAGCCTTCCACCCCCATTTCACAACAGTCAAACTCCAGTCTCTACAACAGCCTAACCCATTCTTCAACAGCCTGGCCCCCGAGCTCTCACAACAGCCTAACCTATTCTCAACAGCCTAATCTCCAGTCTCTCAACAGCCTAATCCCGTCTCACAGCCTAACTCCGTCTCAACAGCCTACCTCCGGGGTCCTCAACAGCCTAAATCTCCGTCTCTACTAACAGCCTAAATTTGTTTCTACAATAGCCTACCTGTCTCTCATAACAGCCCAACTCCATTCCCCCTCAACAGCCCAACTCCATTCCCCCTCACAGCCCAACTCCATTTCCCCCCAACAGCCCAACTCCATTTCCCCCCAACAGCCCAACTCCATTCCCCCTCAACAGCCCAACTCCGGTTCTCAACAGCCCAACTCCATTCCCCCTCAACAGCCCAACTCCATTCCCCCTCAACAGCCCAACTCGGTCCCCTCAACAGCCCAACTCCATTCCCCCTCAACAGCCCAACTCATTCCCCCTCAACAGCCCAACTCCATTCCCCCCCACAACAGCCCAACTCCATTCCCCTACAACAGCCCAACTCCGGTCCCCCTCAACAGCCCAACTCCATTCCCCCTCAACAGCCCAACTCCATTCCCCCTCAACAGCCCAACTCCATTCCCCCACAACAGCCCAACTCCATTCCCCTACAACAGCCCAACTCCGGTCAACCCCCTCAACAGCCCAACTCCATTCCACAACAGCCCAACTCCATTTCCCCACAACAGCCAAACTCCATTCCCCACAACATGGCCCAACTCCATTCCCCTACAACAGCCCAACTCCATTCCCCCTCAACAGCCCAACTCCGGTCCCCCTCAACAGCCCAACCTATTCCCTCTAACAGCCCAACTCCATTCCCCTACAACAGCCCAACTCCATTCCCCCTCAACAGCCCAACTCCATTCCCCCTCAACAGCCCAACTCCATTCCCCCTCAACAGCCCAACTCCGGTCCCCCTCAACAGCCCAACTCCGGTCCCCCACAACAGCCCAACTCCATTCCCCCTCAACAGCCCAACTCCATTCCCCCACAACAGCCCAACTCCATTCCCCCTACAACAGCCCAACTCCATTCCCCCATTCCTCAACAGCCCAACTCCATTCCTCAACAGCCCAACTCCGGTCCCCCACAACAGCCCAACTCATTCCCCCTCAACAGCCCAACTCATCCCCTCAACAGCCCAACTCCATTCCCCCACAACAGCCCAACTCCATTCCCCTCAACAGCCAAAACTCCATTCCCCCACAACAGCCCAACTCCATTCCCCTACAACAGCCCAACTCCGGTTCCCCACAACAGCCCAACTCCATTCAACAGCCCAACAACAGCCCAACTCCATTCCCCTACAACAGCCAAACTCCATTCCCCCACAACAGCCCAACTCCATTCCCCTACAACAGCCCAACTCCATTCCCCCTCAACAGCCCAACTCCGGTCCCCCTCAACAGCCCAACTCCGGAACAGCCCAACTCCATTCCCCTACAACAGCCCAACTCCATTCCCCCCCAACAGCCCCCATTCCCTCAACAGCCCAACTCCATTCCCCCTCAACAGCCCAACTCCATTCCCCCTCAACAGCCCAACTCGGTCCCCTCAACAGCCTCCAACTCCGGTCCCCTCAACAGCCCAACTCCATTTCCCCCTCAACAGCCCAACTCCATTCCCCCTCAACAGCCCAACTCCATTCCCCCACAACAGCCCAACTCCATTCCCCTACAACAGCCCAACTCCATTCCCCCTCAACAGCCCAACTCCATTCCCCCACAACAGCCCAACTCCATTCCCCCACAACAGCCCAACTCCATTCCCCCACAACAGCCCAACTCCATTCCCCTACAACAGCCCAACTCCATTCCCCCTCAACAGCCCAACTCCGGTCCCCCTCAACAGCCCAACTCCATTCCCCCTCAACAGCCCAACTCCATTCCCCTAACAGCCCAACTCCATTCCCCTACAACAGCCCAACCCCAGGTCCCCACCCCCCAACAGCCTGGGTCTCCGTCCCCCCAACAGCCCAACTCCGGTCCCCCCAACAGCCCAACTCCGGTCCCCCCAACAGCCCAACTCGGTCCCCCTCAACAGCCCAACTCTATTCCCCACAACAGCCCAACCCATTCCCACAACAGCCCAACTCCATTCCCCCCTACAACAGCCCAACTCCATTCCCTCAACAGCTCAAACTCCATTCCCCACAACAGCCCAACTCATTCCCCACAACAGCCTAACCCATTCCCACAGCAGCCACCTATTCCCTTTACACAGCCCAACTCATTCTCAACAGCCCACCCCGGTCCCCCTCAACAGCCCAACTCCATTCCTCAACAGCCCAACTCCATTCCCCTACAACAGCCCAACTCCATTCCCTACAACAGCCCAACTCCGGTCCCCTCCCCCCAACAGCCCAACTCCCGTCCCCCCAACAGCCCAACTCCGGTCCCCCCCAACAGCCCAACTCCGGTCCCCCCAACAGCCCAACTCCGGTCCCCCTCAACAGCCCAACTCCGGTCCCCTCAACAGCCCAACTCCGGTCCCTCTCAACAGCCCAACTCCGGTCCCTCTCAACAGCCCAACTCCGGTCCCTCTCAACAGCCCAACTCCGGTCCCTCTCAACAGCCCAACCTCTGTCCCAGGTTGTATCTAGTTTTACAGTAAAGTGAAGACACGTCACTATACAGTTCTGTCCCAGGTCTTCCTAGAGTTGTGCTGACTCACTCTTCTGTCGTCTCAGGATCCAAGCTCTCCTCCTCCAACGGCTCCAGACAGAGGATGATGCAGCGGAAGTCACGCAGGAAGCTGTAACTCAGGCAGAGAGAACGGTTTTGCAGAAGAGAGGTTGTGACTGTGGGAAGACCGGTTGGAGGGAACCAGATGGGACCTCTCTTGTCAGACATAATGTATTCACCTGATGAATCAGTACCTGTTGCTTTCAACAGTGATACAGTACCACTTTTTAAAGACATGATTTACAATTACGTTGTTTTTTTCCCCAGACATATTTAATTATAATAAATCAGTCTGTAATGAATGCTTTTAAGTGACACGATGAAATAAATACACAGATCTGCTTTAAACTCGTCTGTCTTGCTTCTTCATTCTGGTGGTGTATTCATTAGTGGGACACTGTTGCTAAATGTTTACGTCTGTTTGCTTCCTAGTCCTATAGCTGGCATCACAACACAAACACAGGCCGAAGGAGGAAGTTCCTGAACAATGAGGGCAGTGTCCTGTCCCACACAGAATAAATCACTGAGCGTGGTACTGTAGTGTTAAATGCACTTTAACAAAAGTTGGAGCGATGTGTTCGGGTCAGCATGTAGTTGGAGAACAGGTCAGCGTGTAGTTGGAGAACAGGTCAGCATGTAGTTGGAGAACAGGTCAGCGTGTAGTTGGAGAACAGGTCAGCATGTAGTTGGAGAACAGGTTAGCGTGTAGTTGGAGAACAGGTCAGCGTGTAGTTGGAGAACAGGTCAGCGTGTAGTTGGAGAACAGGTCAGCGTGTGGTTGGAGAACAGGTCAGCGTGTGGTTGGAGAACAGGTCAGCGTGTGGTTGGAGAACAGGTCAGCGTGTGGTTGGAGAACAGGTCAGCATGTAGTTGGAGAACAGGTCAGCATGCAGTTGGAGAACAGGTCAGCGTGTAGTTGGAGAACAGGTCAGCGTGTAGTTGGAGAACAGGTTAGCGTGTAGTTGGAGAACAGGTCAGCATGTAGTTGGAGAACAGGTCAGCGTGTAGTTGGAGAACAGGTTAGCGTGTAGTTGGAGAACAGGTCAGCATGTAGTTGGAGAACAGGTCAGCGTGTAGTTGGAGAACAGGTTAGCGTGTAGTTGGAGAACAGGTTAGCGTGTAGTTGGAGAACAGGTCAGCATGTAGTTGGAGAACAGGTTAGCGTGTAGTTGGAGAACAGGTCAGCGTGTAGTTGGAGAACAGGTCAGCGTGTAGTTGGAGAACAGGTTAGCGTGTAGTTGGAGAACAGGTCAGCGTGTAGTTGGAGAACAGGTCAGCGTGTAGTTGGAGAACAGGTCAGCGTGTGGTTGGAGAACAGGTTAGCGTGTAGTTGGAGAACAGGTCAGCGTGTAGTTGGAGAACAGGTCAGCGTGTAGTTGGAGAACAGGTCAGCATGTAGTTGGAGAACAGGTCAGCGTGTAGTTGGAGAACAGGTCAGCGTGTGGTTGGAGAACAGGTCAGCGTGTAGTTGGAGAACAGGCTAACGTGCCGTTTAACAACGTATGCGGTAATGTCTACCTGTCCTTGTCTCCATGGTTAGTCTGGGGTTTAACACACCTGTTATAGTGGGGACTGGGTCTAACACACACCTGTTATACTGTAGACTGGGTCTAACACACACCTGTTATAGTGTGGACTGGGTCTAACACACACCTGTTATAGTGGGGACTGGGTCTAACACACACCTGTTATAGTGGGGACTGGGTCTAACACACACCTGTTATAGTGGGGACTGGGTCTAACACACACCTGTTATAGTGTGGACTGGGTCTAACACACACCTGTTATAGTGGGGACTGGGTCTAACACACACCTGTTATAGTGTAGACTGGGTCTAACACACACCTGTTATAGTGTGGACTGGGTCTAACACACACCTGTTATAGTGTAGACTGGGTCTACCACACACCTGTTATAGTGGGGTCTAACACACACCTGTTATAGTGGGGTCTAACACACACCTGTTATAGTGGGGACTGGCCTAACACACACCTGTTATAGTGTGATGTCTAACACACACCTGTTATAGTGGGGACTGGCTATCACACCTGTTATAGTGGGGACTGTAGCACATGCAACTGAACGAAGTACAA
>NW_027012131.1:0-20691 GCF_036934945.1 Oncorhynchus masou masou
AGAAACACGCCAGACATTAAAAAAACACCTGACAGAAACACACCAGACATTAGAAACACACCTGATTATTAGAAACACACCAGACATTAGAAACACACCAGACATTAGAAACACACCAGACATTAGAAACACACCTGATTATTAGAAACACACCAGACATTAGAAACACACCAGACATTAGAAACACACCTGACATTAGAAACACACCTGACATTAGAAACACACCTGACATTAGAAACACACCTGACATTAGAAACACACCTGATATTATAAACACACCAGACATTAGAAACACACCTAATATTATAAACACACCTGACATTAGAAACACACCTGACATTAGAAACACACCAGACAATAGAAACACACGTGACAGAAAGACACCTGACATTAGAAACACACCTGTCATTAGAAACACACCAGATATTATAAACACACCAGACATTAGAAACACACCAGACATTATAAACACACCAGACATTAGAAACACACCTGTCATTAGAAACACACCAGATACTATAAACACACCTGACATTAGAAACACACCAGACATTATAAACACACCAGACATTAGAAACACACCAGACATTAGAAACACACCAGACATTAGGAAACACACCAGATATTATAAACACACCTGACATTAGAAACACACCAGACATTATAAACACACCAGACATTAGAAACACACCAGATATTAGAAACACACCTGACATTAGAAACACACCAGACATTATAAACACACCAGACATTAGAAACACACCAGACATTAGAAACACACCAGACATTAGAAACACACCAGATATTATAAACACACCTGACATTAGAAACACACCAGACATTATAAACACACCAGACATTAGAAACACACCAGACATTAGAAACACACCAGACATTAGAAACACACCAGACATTATAAACACACCAGACATTAGAAACATACCAGACATTAGAAACACACCAGACATTAGAAACACAACAGACCTTAGAAATACACCAGATATTAGAAACACACCAGACATTAGAAACACACCTTACAGAAGCACACCTGACATTAGAAACACACCAGACATTAGAAACACACCTGACATTAGAAACACACCTGACATTAGAAACACACCAGACATTAGAAACACACCAGACATTATAAACACACCAGACACTAGAAACACATCTGACATTAGAAACACACCTGACATTAGAAACACACCAGACATCAGAAACACACCTGACATTAGAAACACACCTGACATTAGAAACACACCTGACAGAAACACACCTGACATTAGAAACACACCAGACATTAGAAACACACCTGACATTAGAAACACACCTGACATTAGAAACACACCAGACATTATAAACACACCAGACACTAGAAACACATCTGACATTAGAAACACACCTGACATTAGAAACACACCTGACATTAGAAACACACCTGACATTAGAAACACACCTGACATTAGAAACACACCAGACAATAGAAACACACGTGACAGAAAGACACCTGACATTAGAAACACACCTGTCATTAGAAACACACCAGATATTATAAACACACCAGACATTAGAAACACACCAGACATTATAAACACACCAGACATTAGAAACACACCTGTCATTAGAAACACACCAGATATTATAAACACACCTGACATTAGAAACACACCAGACATTATAAACACACCAGACATTAGAAACACACCAGACATTAGAAACACACCAGACATTAGAAACACACCAGATATTATAAACACACCTGACATTAGAAACACACCAGACATTATAAACACACCAGACATTAGAAACACACCAGACATTAGAAACACACCAGACATTAGAAACACACCAGACATTATAAACACACCAGGCATTAGAAACAAACCAGACCTTAGTAATACACCAGACATTAGAAACACAACAGACCTTAGAAATACACCAGATATTAGAAACACACCAGACATTAGAAACACACCTTACTGAAGCACACCTGACATTAGAAACACACCAGACATTAGAAACACACCTGACATTAGAAACACACCTGACATTAGAAACACACCAGACATTAGAAACACACCTGACATTATAAACACACCAGACACTAGAAACACATCTGACATTAGAAACACACCTGACATTAGAAACACACCAGACATTAGAAACACACCTTACAGAAGCACACCTGACATTAGAAACACACCAGACATTAGAAACACACCTGACATTAGAAACACACCTGACATTAGAAACACACCAGACATTAGAAACACACCTGACATTATAAACACACCAGACACTAGAAACACATCTGACATTAGAAACACACCTGACATTAGAAACACACCAGACATCAGAAACACACCTGACATTAGAAACACACCTGACATTAGAAACACACCTGACAGAAACACACCTGACATTAGAAATACACCAGACATTAGAAACACACCTGACATTAGAAACACACCTGACATTAGAAACACACCTGACATTAGAAACACACCTGACATTAGAAACACACCTGACATTAGAAACACACCAGACATTAGAAACACACCTGCCATAAACACACCAGACATTAGAAACACACCTGCCATAAACACACCTGACAGTATAAACACACGAGACATTAGAAATACACAAGACAGAAACACACCTGACAGAAACACACCTGACATTAGAAACACACCTAACATTAGAAACACACCAGATATTAGAAACACACCAGACATTTGAAACACACCTGACATTAGAAACACACCTGACATTAGAAACACACCTGACATTAAAAACACACCTGACAGAAACACACCTGACATTTGAAACACACCTGACATTAGAAACACACCTGACATTAGAAACACACCTGACATTAGAAACACACCTGACATTAGAAACACACCTGATATTATAAACACACCAGACATTAGAAACACACCTAATATTATAAACACACCTGACATTAGAAACACACCTGACATTAGAAACACACCAGACAATAGAAACACACGTGACAGAAAGACACCTGACATTAGAAACACACCTGTCATTAGAAACACACCAGATATTATAAACACACCAGACATTAGAAAAAACCAGACATTATAAACACACCAGACATTAGAAACACACCTGTCATTAGAAACACACCAGATATTATAAACACACCTGACATTATAAACACACCAGACATTAGAAACACACCAGACATTATAAACACACCAGATATTATAAACACACCTGACATTAGAAACACACCAGACATTATAAACACACCAGACATTAGAAACACACCAGACATTAGAAACACACCTGACATTAGAAACACACGTGACAGAAAGACACCTGACATTAGAAACACACCAGACATTAGAAACACACCTGACATTAGAAACACACGTGACAGAAAGACACCTGACAATAGAAACAAACCAGACATTAGAAACACACCAGACATTAGAAACACACCAGACATTAGAAACACACCAGACGATAGAAACACACCAGACATTATAAACACACCAGGCATTAGAAACAAACCAGACCTTAGTAATACAACAGACATTAGAAACATACCAGACATTAGAAACACACCAGACATTAGAAACACAACAGACCTTAGAAATACACCAGATATTAGAAACACACCAGACATTAGAAACACACCTTACAGAAGCACACCTGACATTAGAAACACACCAGACATTAGAAACACACCTGACATTAGAAACACACCTGACATTAGAAACACACCAGACATTAGAAACACACCAGACATTATAAACACACCAGACACTAGAAACACATCTGACATTAGAAACACACCTGACATTAGAAACACACCAGACATTAGAAACACACCTGACATTAGAAACACACCAGACATTAGAAACACACCTGACATTAGAAACACACCTGACATTAGAAACACACCAGGCATTAGAAACACACCAGACATTATAAACACACCAGACACTAGAAACACATCTGACATTAGAAACACACCTGACATTAGAAACACACCAGACATCAGAAACACACCTGACATTAGAAACACACCTGACATTAGAAACACACCTGACAGAAACACACCTGACATTAGAAACACACCAGACATTAGAAACACACCTGACATTAGAAACACACCTGACATTAGAAACACACCTGACTTTAGAAACACACCAGACATTATAAACACACCAGACACTAGAAACACATCTGACATTAGAAACACACCTGACATTAGAAAAACACCTGACATTAGAAACACACCTGACATTAGAAACACACCTGACATTAGAAACACACCAGACAATAGAAACACACGTGACAGAAAGACATTGACATTAGAAACACACCTGTCATTAGAAACACACCAGATATTATAAACACACCAGACATTAGAAACACACCAGACATTATAAACACACCAGACATTAGAAACACACCAGACATTAGAAACACACCAGACATTAGAAACACACCAGATATTATAAACACACCTGACATTAGAAACACACCAGACATTATAAACACACCAGACATTAGAAACACACCAGACATTAGAAACACACCAGACATTAGAAACACACCAGACATTATAAACACACCAGGCATTAGAAACAAACCAGACCTTAGTAATACACCAGACATTAGAAACATACCAGACATTAGAAACACACCAGACATTAGAAACACAACAGAACTTAGAAATACACCAGATATTATAAACACACCAGACATTAGAAACACACCTTACAGAAGCACACCTGACATTAGAAACACACCAGACATTAGAAACACACCTGACATTAGAAACACACCTGACATTAGAAACACACCAGACATTAGAAACACACCTGACATTATAAACACACCAGACACTAGAAACACATCTGACATTAGAAACACACCTGACATTAGAAACACACCAGACATCAGAAACACACCTGACATTAGAAACACACCTGACATTAGAAACACACCTGACAGAAACACACCTGACTTTAGAAACACACCAGACATTAGAAACACACCTGACATTAGAAACACACCTGACATTAGAAACACACCTGACATTAGAAACACACCAGACATTAGAAACACACCTGCCATAAACACACCAGACATTAGAAACACACCTGCCATAAACACACCTGACAGTATAAACACACGAGACATTAGAAATACACAAGACAGAAACACACCTGACAGAAACACACCTGACATTAGAAACACACCTAACATTAGAAACACACCCGATATTAGAAACACACCAGACATTAGAAACAGACCTGACATTAGAAACACACCAGACATTTGAAACACACCAGACATTAGAAACACACCAGACATGAGAAACACGCCAGACATTAAAAAAACACCTGACAGAAACACACCAGACATTAGAAACACACCTGACGTTATAAACACACCAGACATTAGAAACACACCAGACATTAGAAACACACCAGACATTAGAAACACACCTGACATTAAAAACACACCTGACATTAAAAACACACCTAATATTATAAACACACCTGACATTAGAAACACACCTGACATTAGAAACACACCAGACAATAGAAACACACGTGACAGAAGGACACCTGACATTAGAAACACACCTGTCATTAGAAACACACCAGATATTATAAACACACCAGACATTAGAAACACACCAGACATTATAAACACACCAGACATTAGAAACACACCTGTCATTAGAAACACACCAGATATTATAAACACACCTGACATTAGAAACACACCAGACATTATAAACACACCAGACATTAGAAACACACCAGACATTAGAAACACACCAGACATTAGAAACACACCAGACATTATAAACACACCAGGCATTAGAAACAAAACCAGACCTTAGTAATACACCAGACATTAGAAACATACCATACATTAGAAACACACCAGACATTAGAAACACAACAGACCTTAGAAATACACCAGATATTAGAAACACACCAGACATTTACAGAAGCACACCTGACATTAGAAACACACCAGACATTAGAAACACACCTGACATTAGAAACACACCTGACATTAGAAACACACCAGACATTAGAAACACACCTGACATTAGAAACACACCAGACATAAGAAACACACCAGACATAAGAAACACACCAGACAGAAACACACCTGACATTAGAAACACACCAGACAATAGAAACACACCTGACATTAGAAACACACCAGACATTATAAACACACCAGGCATTAGAAACAAACCAGACCTTAGTAATACACCAGACATTAGAAACACACCAGACATTAGAAACACACCAGATATTAGAAACACACCAGACATTATAAACACACCAGACATTAGAAACACACCAGACGATAGAAACACACCAGACATTATAAACACACCAGACATTATAAACACACCAGGCATTAGAAACAAACCAGACCTTAGTAATACACCAGACATTAGAAACACACCAGACATTAGAAACACACCAGACATTAGAAACACACCAGACATTATAAACACACCAGACATAAGAAACACACCAGACATAAGAAACACACCAGACAGAAACACACCTGACATTAGAAACACACCAGACAATAGAAACACACGTGACAGAAAGACACCTGACATTAGAAACACACCTGTCATTAGAAACACACCAGACATTAGAAACACACCAGACATTAGAAACACACCAGACATTATAAACACACCAGACATTATAAACACACCAGACATTAGAAACACACCAGACATTAGAAACACACCAGACATTAGAAACACACCAGACATTAGAAACACACCAGACATTAGAAACACACCAGACATTAGAAACACACCAGATATTATAAACACACATGACATTAGAAACACACCTGTCATTAGAAACACACCAGATATTATAAACACACCTGACATTAGAAACACACCAGACATTATAAACACACCAGACATTAGAAACACACCAGACATTAGAAACACACCAGACATTATAAACACACCAGACATTATAAACACACCAAGCATTAGAAACAAACCAGACCTTAGTAATACACCAGACATTAGAAACACACCAGACATTAGAAACACACCAGACATTAGAAACAAACAGACCTTAGAAATACACCAGATATTAGAAATACACCAGATATTAGAAACACACCTGACATTAGAAACACACCTGACAGAAACACACCTGACATTAGAAACACACCAGACATTAGAAACACACCTGACATTAGAAACACACCAGACATTAGAAACACACCAGACATTAGAAACACACCTGACATTAGAAACACACCTGACATTAGAAACACATGACAGAAACACACCTGACATTAGAAACACACCAGACATTAGAAACACACCTGACATTAGAAACACACCAGACATTAGAAACACACCAGACCTTAGAAATACACCAGATTTTAGAAACACACCAGACATTAGAAACACACCAGACATTATAAATACACCAGACATTAGAAACACACCAGACCATTAGAAATACACCAGACATTAGAAACACCCCAGACCTTAGAAATACACCAGATTTTAGAAACACACCAGACATTAGAAACACACCAGACATTAGAAACACAGCAGACCTTAGAAATACACCAGACATTAGAAACACAACAGACATTAGAAAAACACCTGACAGAAACACACCTGACATTAGAAACACACCAGACATTAGAAACACACCTGACATTAGAAACACACCTGACATTAGAAAAAAACCTGCCAGAAACACACCAGACATTATAAACACACAAGACATTATAAACACGCCCGACATTAGAAACACACCAGACATAAGAAACACACCAGAAATTAGAAACACACCAGACATTAGAAACACACCAGACATTAGAAACACACCAGACATTATAAATACACCAGACATTAGAAACACACCAGACATTTGAAACACACCTGACAGAAACACGCCAGACATTATAAACACACCAGACATTAGAAACACACCAGACCTTAGAAACACACCTGACATTAGAAACACACCTGACATTAGAAACACACCTGCCAGAAACACACCAGACATTATAAACACACCAGACATTATAAACACGCCGACATTAGAAACACACCAGACATAAGAAACACACCAGAAATTAGAAACACACCAGACATTAGAAACACACCAGACATTAGAAACACACCAGTCATTATAAATACACCAGACATTAGAAACACACCAGACATTTGAAACACACCTGACAGAAACACGCCAGACATTATAAACACACCAGACATTAGAAACACTCCAGACCTTAGAAACACACCTGACATTAGAAACACACTTGACATTAGAAACACACCTGACAGAAACACACCTGACATTAGAAACACACCAGACATTAGAAACACACCTGACATTAGAAACACACCTGACATTAGAAACACACCAGAGATTAGAAACACACCAGACATTATAAACACACCAGACATTATAAACACACCAGACATTAGAAACACACCTGACATTAGAAACACACCAGACATAAGAAACACACCAGACAGAAACACACCAGATATTAGAAACACACCAGACATTAGAAACACACCAGACAGAAACACACCAGATATTATAAACACACCAGATATTAGAAACACACCAGACATTAGAAACACACCAGACATTAGAAACACACCAGACATTAGAAACACACCAGATATTATAAAACACATGACATTAGAAACACACCTGTCATTAGAAACACACCAGATATTATAAACACACCTGACATTAGAAACACACCAGACATTATAAACACACCAGACATTAGAAACACACCAGACATTAGAAACACACCAGACATTATAAACACACCAGACATTAGAAACACACCTGACATTAGAAACACACCTGACATTAGAAACACACCTGACAGAAACACACCTGACATTAGAAACACACCTGACAGAAAACACCTGACATTAGAAACACACCAGACATTAGAAACACACCTGACATTAGAAACACACCAGACATTAGAAACACACCAGACCTTAGAAATACACCAGATTTTAGAAACACACCAGACATTAGAAACACACCAGACATTATAAATACACCAGACATTAGAAACACACCAGACCTTAGAAATACACCAGACATTAGAAACACCCCAGACCTTAGAAATACACCAGACATTAGAAACACCCCAGACCTTAGAAATACACCAGATTTTAGAAACACACCAGACATTAGAAACACACCAGACATTAGAAACACAGCAGACATTATAAATACACCAGACATTAGAAACACACCAGACCTTAGAAATACACCAGACATTAGAAACACCCCAGACCTTAGAAATACACCAGATTTTAGAAACACACCAGACATTAGAAATACACCAGACATTAGAAACACAACAGACATTAGAAAAACACCTGACAGAAACACACCTGACATTAGAAACACACCAGACATTAGAAACACAACTGACATTAGAAACACACCTGACATTAGAAACACACCTGCCAGAAACACACCAGACATTATAAACACACCAGACATTATAAACACACCAGACATTAGAAACACACCAGACATAAGAAACACACCAGAAATTAGAAACACACCAGACATTAGAAACACACCAGACATTAGAAACACACCAGTCATTATAAATACACCAGACATTAGAAACACACCAGACATTTGAAACACACCTGACAGAAACACGCCAGACATTATAAACACACCAGACATTAGAAACACTCCAGACCTTAGAAACACACCTGACATTAGAAACACACCTGACATTAGAAACACACCTGACATTAGAAACACACCTGCCAGAAACACACCAGACATTATAAACACACCAGACATTATAAACACGCCCGACATTAGAAACACACCAGACATAAGAAACACACCAGAAATTAGAAACACACCAGACATTAGAAACACACCAGACATTTGAAACACACCTGACAGAAACACGCCAGACATTATAAACACACCAGACATTAGAAACACACCAGACCTTAGAAACACACCTGACATTAGAAACACACCTGACATTAGAAACACACGAGACATTAGAAACACACCAGACATTATAAACACACCAGACATTATAAACACACCAGACATTAGAAACACACCAGACATTAGAAACACACCAGACAGAAACACACCAGATATTAGAAACACACCAGACATTAGAAACACACCAGACAGAAACACACCAGATATTATAAACACACCAGATATTAGAAACACACCAGACATTAGAAACACACCAGACATTAGAAACACACCAGACAGAAACACACCAGACATTAGAAACACACCAGACATAAGAAACACACCAGACAGAAACACACCAGACATTAGAAACACACCAGACAGAAACACACCTGACATTAGAAACACACCAGACATTAGAAACACACCTGACATTAGAAACACACCAGACATTAGAAACACACCAGACATTAGAAACACACCAGACATTAGAAACACACTAGACATTAGAAACACACCAGACATTAGAAACCCACCAGACATTAGAAACACACTAGACATTAGAAACACACCGACATTATCAACACACCAGACATTAGAAACACACCAGACATTAGAAACACACCAGACATTAGAAACACACCTGACATTAGAAACACACCAGACAGAAACACACCAGACAGAAACACACCGACATTATAAACACACCAGACATTAGAAACACACCAGACATTAGAAACACACCAGACATTAGAAACACACCAGACATTAGAAACACACCAGACATTAGAAATACACCAGATATTAGAAACACACCAGACATTAGAAACACACCAGACATTAGAAACACACGACCTTATCAACACACCAGACAGAAACACACCAGACAGAAACACACCGACATTATAAACACACCAGACATTAGAAACACACCAGACATTAGAAACACACCAGACATTAGAAACACACCAGACATTAGAAACACACCAGACATTAGAAACACACCAGACATTAGAAACACAACAGACAGAAACACACCAGACATTAGAAACACACCAGACATAAGAAACACACCAGACAGAAACACACCAGACATTAGAAACACACCAGACAGAAACACACCTGACATTAGAAACACACCAGACATTAGAAACACACCTGACATTAGAAACACACCAGACATTAGAAACACACCAGACATTAGAAACACACCGACATTATCAACACACCAGACATTATCAACACACCTGACATTAGAAACACACAGACATTAGAAACACACCAGACATTAGAAACACACCAGACATTAGAAACACACCAGACAGAAACACACCAGACAGAAACACACCGACATTATAAACACACCAGACATTAGAAACACACCAGACATTAGAAACACACCAGACATTAGAAACACACCAGACATTAGAAACACACCAGACATTAGAAATACACCAGATATTAGAAACACACCAGACATTAGAAACACACCAGACATTAGAAACACACCGACATTATCAACACACCAGACAGAAACACACCAGACATTAGAAACACACCGACATTATCAACACACCGACATTATCAACACACCAGATATTTAACAGAAACTGCAATGGTTGAGGTCAATCCATTTAATTTTGAGAAATTGACTAAATTAAAATATATTTGATCCCAACCCAGACAGCTAAGGTATGTATGGTTTAAAGTACACTTATTCTGAGAATATCATACTTTAGGATTATAACTTTCTGGCATTTAAACATAGTGAAAGTTGAGTTAGTTTTTGAGCCAGGCGTACACATGGCTCTATATTAACTTTTTTCATAGGTAGCACTGGTGCTCCTAACTATAAAAAGTAAGGAGCACCAGAAACAAAACAATTTTTGACTGACTGCCCGATCATTGTTAATTGTCATCAACTGTTACCTTAATGATGTAGAACACATCACGAGAGAGTGGGCCAGCCATTAGAATTAAAACTAACTTTAATCTTTGTATTCAAAAGTGAAAAAATATTTACATAGGTGATTTGTTTTGGACAAACAAATGTAAAATACAAAACAACATTGATTGTATTTTTAAAGTGTAACAGCAAAAATATTTATATAGGTGATTAAACATAACCGTTGTTGTATTTAAAAGTGTTACTGCAAACAGGAAACTGGTATCCATTACTACAACTTCTACTAATAATAAAAACACAAATAATAATATTAATAATAGTAATTATAATACTAATATAACTAATAATATTAATAGTAAAAAAACACCACTACTAATACTACTAATAGTAATAATAATATGGAAATTAATACTACTACTAATAATAATACTACTACTAATAATAATATTAATACGACTACTACCACTACTACTACTACTACTACTACGACTACTACTACCACGACCACTACCACTACCACTACTACTACTACTGCTACTGCTACTACTACTACTACTACTACTACTACTGCTACTGCTACTACTACTACTACTACTACTACTACTACTACTACTACTAATATTCTAATAGTAAAAATACTACTACTAATACTAATATTAATACTAATACTACTACTACTACTACTAATATTAATACTACTGCTACTACTACTACTACTACTACTACTACTACTACTACTACTTCTACTACTAATATTACTACTACTACTACTACTAATTCTACTACTACTAATATTAATACTACTACTACTACTAATATTAATACTACTACTACTACTACTACTACTACTACTACCACTACTACTAATATTAATAATACTACTACCACTACTACTAATACTGCTACTACTACTACTACTACTACACTACTACTACTACTACTACTACTACTACTACTACTACTACTACTACTAATATTTAATACTACTACTAATAATAATAATATTAATACTACTACTACTACTACTACTACCACTACTACTAATATTAATAATACTACTACCACTACTACTAATACTACTACTACTACTACTACTACTACTACTACTACTACTACTACTACTACTACTAATATTAATAATACTACTACTAATAATAATAATATTAATACTACTACTACTAATAATAATAATATTAATACTACTACTACTGCTACTAATCATATGAATAATAATACTACCAATAATACTACTAATAAAATTGGAACAAGGCAACATGCTGACTGTCTACTGATACTTGATAATTAAATAAATATTTAGTCTCCTCTCAAAATAACAAATACATTTCTTGATCTAGAATCTAGCTAAAAAAATCAACTTGCTTTTAAGGTTTAAGGTTTAGGGTAGTGGTGTCCAAGGATCCATTATTGCACTAAACCTCTCAGATTGTGTCCGTGATGGTGCCAAATGCCAGTTATGTTTGTTCAGGACACTCATTTCCATATGTTGGGTTGTAATCCATTATTTTGCGTTTGAATTACAGAAAATCATTCTCCTCCTTGGCCGTAGATTTATGGCTGTTAGATTTAATCTCTATCTCCGATAGCTCTGCCTGTTGACGGGCTTGGGCTGCCACCTGTTGCCTGTCAAATAGGTCTGGTAGTTGTGATGTTCCTTGTGGTGTTGCTGCATCCCTTGCAGTTAGTAGACCTCGTGGTGTTACTGTAGTCAGTAGGTCTAGTGGTGTTGCTGTAGAAAGTAGGTCTAGTGGTGTTGCTGTAGTCAGTAGGTCTAGTGTTGTTGCTGTAGTCAGTACTCGTGTTGTAGGTTAGACCTAGTGGTGTTGCTGTTGTCAGTAGGTCTAGTGGTGTTGCTGTAGTCAGTAGACCTAGTGGTGCTGCTGTAGTCAGTAGGTCTAGTGGTGTTGCTGTAGTTAGTAGACCTAGTGGTGTTGCTGTAGTCAGTAGGTCTAGTGGTGTTGCTGTAGTCAGTAGACCTAGTGGTGTTCCTGTAGTCAGTAGGTATTGTGGTGTTGCTGTAGTAAATAGACCTAGTGGTGTTGCTGTAGTCAGTAGACCTAGTGGTGTTGCTGTAGTCAGTAGGTCTAGTGTTGTTGCTGTAGTCAGTAGACCTAGTGGTGTTCCTGTAGTCAGTAGGTATTGTGGTGTTGCTGTAGTCAGTAGACATAGTGGTGTTGCTTTATTCAGTAGGTCTTGTGGTGTTGCTGTAGTCAGTAGACCAAGTGGTGTTGCTGTAGTCAGTAGGTCTAGTGGTGTTGCTGTAGTCAGTAGGTCTAGTGGTGTTGCTGTAGTCAGTACTCGTGTTGTAGGTTAGAACCTAGTGGTGTTGCTGTAGTCAGTAGGTATAGTGGTGGTGCTGTAGTCAGTAGACCAAGTGGTGTTGCTGTAGTCAGTAGGTCTAGTTGTGTTGCTGTAGTGAGTAGGTCTAGTGGTGTGGCTGTAGTCAGTGGACCTAGTGTTGTTGCTGTAGTCCGTAGGTCTAGTGGTGTTGCTGTAGTCAGTAGGTCTGGTGGTGTTGCTGTAGTCAGTACTAGTGTTGTAGGTTAGACCTAGTGGTGTTGCTGTAGTCAGAAGGTCTAGTGGTGCTGCTGTAGTCAGTAGACCTAGTGGTGCTGCTGTAGTCAGTAGACCTAGTGGTATTGCTGTAGTCAGTAGCTCTTGTGGTGTTGCTGTAGTCAGTAGACCAAGTGGTGTTGCTGTAGTCAGTAGATCTAGTGGTGTTCCTGTAGTCAGTAGGTATTGTGGTGTTGCTGTAGTCAGTAGACCAAGTGGTGTTGCTGTAGTCAGTAGGTCTAGTGGTGTTGCTGTAGTCAGTAGAATTAGTGGTGTTGCTGTAGTAAATAGACCTTGTGGTGTTGCTTTAGTCAGTAGACCTAGTGGTGTTGCTGTAGTCAGTAGGTCTAGTGGTGTTGCTGTAGTAAGTAGACCTAGTGGTGTTGCTGTAGTCAGTAGAATTAGTGGTGTTGCTGTAGTCAGTACTCGTGTTGTAGGTTAGACCTAGTGGTGTTGCTGTAGTCAGTAGGTCTAGTGGTGTTGCTGTCGTCAGTAGACATAGTGGTGTTGCTTTAGTCAGTAGGTCTTGTGGTGTTGCTGTAGTCAGTAGACCAAGTGGTGTTGCTGTAGTCAGTAGGTCTAGTGATGTTGCTGTAGTGAGTAGGTCTAGTGGTGTGGCTGTAGTCAGTACTAGTGTTGTAGGTTAGACCTAGTGGTGTTGCTGTAGTCAGAAGGTCTAGTGGTGCTGCTGTAGTCAGTAGACCTAGTGGTGCTGCTGTAGTCAGTAGACCTAGTGGTATTGCTGTAGTCAGTAGCTCTTGTGGTGTTGCTGTAGTCAGTAGACCAAGTGGTGTTGCTGTAGTCAGTAGATCTAGTGGTGTTCCTGTAGTCAGTAGGTATTGTGGTGTTGCTGTAGTCAGTAGACCAAGTGGTGTTGCTGTAGTCAGTAGGTCTAGTGGTGTTGCTGTAGTCAGTAGAATTAGTGGTGTTGCTGTAGTAAATAGACCTTGTGGTGTTGCTTTAGTCAGTAGACCTAGTGGTGTTGCTGTAGTCAGTAGGTCTAGTGGTGTTGCTGTAGTAAGTAGACCTAGTGGTGTTGCTGTAGTCAGTAGAATTAGTGGTGTTGCTGTAGTCAGTACTCGTGTTGTAGGTTAGACCTAGTGGTGTTGCTGTAGTCAGTAGGTCTAGTGGTGTTGCTGTCGTCAGTAGACATAGTGGTGTTGCTTTAGTCAGTAGGTCTTGTGGTGTTGCTGTAGTCAGTAGACCAAGTGGTGTTGCTGTAGTCAGTAGGTCTAGTGATGTTGCTGTAGTGAGTAGGTCTAGTGGTGTGGCTGTAGTCAGTGGACCTAGTGTTGTTGCTGTAGTCCGTAGGTCTAGTGGTGTTGCTGTAGTCAGTAGGTCTGGTGGTGTTGCTGTAGTCAGTACTAGTGTTGTAGGTTAGACCTAGTGGTGTTGCTGTAGTCAGAAGGTCTAGTGGTGCTGCTGTAGTCAGTAGACCTAGTGGTGCTGCTGTAGTCAGTAGACCTAGTGGTATTGCTGTAGTCAGTAGCTCTTGTGGTGTTGCTGTAGTTAGTAGACCTAGTGGTGTTGCTGTAGTCAGTAGGTCAAGTGGTGTTGCTGTAGTCAGTAGACCTAGTGGTGTTCCTGTAGTCAGTAGGTATTGTGGTGTTGCTGTAGTCAGTAGAATTAGTGGTGTTGCTGTAGTAAATAGACCTTGTGGTGTTGCTTTAGTCAGTAGACCTAGTGGTGTTGCTGTAGTCAGTAGGTCTAGTGGTGTTGCTGTAGTAAGTAGACCTAGTGGTGTTGCTGTAGTCAGTAGAATTAGTGGTGTTGCTGTAGTCAGTACTCGTGTTGTAGGTTAGACCTAGTGGTGTTGCTGTAGTCAGTAGGTCTAGTGGTGTTGCTGTCGTCAGTAGACATAGTGGTGTTGCTTTAGTCAGTAGGTCTTGTGGTGTTGCTGTAGTCAGTAGACCAAGTGGTGTTGCTGTAGTCAGTAGGTCTAGTGATGTTGCTGTAGTGAGTAGGTCTAGTGGTGTGGCTGTAGTCAGTAGACCTAGTGGTGTTGCTGTAGTCAGTAGGTCTAGTGGTGTTGCTGTAGTCAGTAGGTCTAGTGGTGTTGCTGTAGTCAGTACTCGTGTTGTAGGTAAGACCTAGTGGTGTTGCTATTTGTCAGTAGGTCTAGTGGTGTTGCTGTAGTCAGTAGACCTAGTGTTGTTGCTGTAGTCAGTAGGTCTAGTGGTGTTGCTGTAGTCAGTAGACCTAGTCATGTTGCTGTAGTCAGTAGGTCTAGTGGTGCTGCTGTAGTCAGTAGACCTAGAGGTATTGCTGTAGTCAGTAGCTCTTGTGGTGTTGCTGTAGTTAGTAGACCTAGTTGTGTTGCTGTAGTCAGTAGGTCTAGTGGTGTTGCTGTAGTCAGTAGGTATTGTGGTGTTGCTGTAGTCAGTAGACCAAGTGGTGTTGCTGTAGTCAGTAGGTCTAGTGGTGTTGCTGTAGTAAGTAGACCTAGTGGTGTTGCTGTAGTAAATAGACCTAGTGGTGTTTCTGTAGTCAGTAGACCTAGTGGTGTTGCTGTAGTCAGTAGGTCTAGTGGTGTTGCTGTAGTAAGTAGACATAGTGGTGTTGCTTTAGTCAGTAGAATTAGTGGTGTTGCTGTAGTCAGAACTTGTGTTGCAGGTTAGACCTAGTGGTGTTGCTGTAGTCAGTAGGTCTAGTGGTGTTGCTGTCGTCAGTAGACATAGTGGTGTTGCTTTAGTCAGTAGGTCTTGTGGTGTTGCTGTAGTCAGTAGACCAAGTGGTGTTGCTGTAGTCAGTAGGTCTAGTGGTGTTGCTGTAGTGAGTAGGTCTAGTGGTGTGGCTGTAGTCAGTAGACTTAGTGGTGTTGCTGTAGTCAGTAGGTCTAGTGGTGTTGCTGTAGTCAGTACTCGTGTTGTAGGTAAGACCTAGTGGTGTTGCTGTTGTCAGTAGGTCTAGTGGTGTTGCTGTAGTCAGTAGACCTAGTGTTGCTGCTGTAGTCAGTAGGTCTAGTGGTGTTGCTGTAGTAAGTAGACCTAGTGGTGTTGCTTTAGTCAGTAGAATTAGTGGTGTTGCTGTAGTCAGAACTCGTGTTGTAGGATAGACCTAGTGGTGTTGCTGTAGTCAGTAGGTCTAGTGGTGTTGCTGTCGTCAGTAGACCTAGTGGTGTTGCTGTAGTGAGTAGGTCTAGTGGTGTGGCTGTAGTCAGTAGACCTAGTGGTGTTGCTGTAGTCAGTAGGTCTAGTGGTGTTGCTGTAGTCAGTAGGTCTAGTGGTGTTGCCGTAGTCAGTACTTGTGTTGTAGGTCAGACCTAGTGGTGTTGCTGTTGTCAGTAGGTCTAGTGGTGTTACTTTGTAGTCAGTAGACCTAGTGGTTATGCTGTAGTCAGTAGGTCTAGTGGTGTTGCTGTAGTCAGTAGACCTAGTGTTGCTGCTGTAGTCAGTAGGTCTAGTGGTGTTGCTGTAGTCAGTAGTCCTAGTGGTGTTGCTGTAGTCCGTAGACCTAGTCATGTTTCTGTAGTCAGTAGGTCTAGTGGTGCTGCTGTAGTCAGTAGACCTAGAGGTATTGCTGTAGTCAGTAGCTCTTGTGGTGTTGCTGTAGTTAGTAGACCTAGTTGTGTTGCTGTAGTCAGACCTAGTGGTGTTGTTGTAGTCAGTAGGTATTGGTGGTGTTGCTGTAGTCAGTACTCGTGTTGTAGGTAATACCTAGTGGTGTTGCTGTTGTCAGTAGGTCTAGTGGTGTTGCTGTAGTCAGACCTAGTGTTGCTGCTGTAGTCAGTAGGTCTAGTGGTGTTGCTGTAGTCAGTAGTCCTAGTGGTGTTGCTGTAGTCAGTAGTCAGTAGGTCTAGTGGTGCTGCTATAGTCAGTAGACCTAGTGGTATTGCTGTAGTCAGTAGCTCTTGTGGTATTGCTGTAGTCAGTAGGTAGTGGTGTTGCTGTAGTCAGTAGGTATTGTGGTGTTGCTGTAATCAGTAGACCAAGTGGTGTTGCTGTAGTCAGTAGGTCTAGTGGTGTTGCTGTAGTCAGTAGACCTAGTGGTGTTGCTGTAGTCAGTAGGTCTAGTGGTGTTGCTGTAGTAAGTAGACCTAGACCTTGTGGTGTTGCTGTAGTCAGTAGGTCTAGTGGTGTTGCAAAGTGGTACCCAGTGCTGCTGTAGTCAGTAGATTAGTGGTGTTGTTAGCCAGTAGAAGTCTGTAGTCAGAACTGTGTTGTAGTTAGACCTAGTGGTGTGCTGTTGCTGTGAAGTCATTAGACCTAGTGGTGTTGCTGTTGTGAGTAGGTCTAGTGTTGTTGCTGTAGTCAGTAGACCAAGTGGTGTTGCTGTAGTCAGTAGGTCTAGTGGTGTTGCTGTAGTGAGTAGGTCTAGTGGTGTGGCTGTAGTCAGTAGGTCTAGTGGTGTTGCTGTAGTCAGTAGGTCTAGTGGTGTTGCTGTAGTCAGTAGGTCTAGTGGTCTTGCTGTAGTCAGTACTCGTGTTGTAGGTCAGACCTAGTGGTGTTGCTGTTGTCAGTAGGTCTAGTGGTGTTGCTGTAGTCAGTAGACCTAGTGGTGCTGCTGTAGTCAGTAGGTCTAGTTGTGTTGCTGTAGTCAGTAGTCCTAGTGGTGTTGCTGTAGTCAGTAGGTCTAATGGTGTTCTGGGTAGTCAGTAGGTCTAGTGGTGCTGATGTAGTCAGTAGGTCTAGTGGTGCTGCTGTAGTCAGTAGACCTAGTGGTATTATTGCTGTAGTCAGTAGCTCTTGTGGTGTTGCTGTAGTTAGTAGACCTAGTGGTGTTGCTGTAGTCAGTAGGTCTAGTGGTGTTCCTGTAGTCAGTAGTATTGTGGTGTTCCTGTAGTCAGTAGGACCTAGTGGTGTTGCTGTAGTCAGTAGACCAAGTGGTGTTGCTGTAGTCAGTAGGTCTAGTGGTGTTGCTGTAGTAAGTAGACCTGGTGTTGTAGGTTAGACTTAGTGGTGTTGCTGTAGTCATTAGACCTAGTGGTGGTGCTGTAGTCAGTAGACCAAGTGGTGTTGCTGTAGTCAGTAGGTCTGAGTGGTGTTGCTGTAGTGAGTAGGTCTAGTGGTGTGGCTGTAGTCAGTAGACTAGTAGTGTTGCTGTAGTCAGTAGGTCTAGTGTGGTGTTGCTGTAGTCAGTAGACCTGGTAGTGTTCACTGTAGTCAGTAGGTATTGTGGTGTTGCTGTAGTCAGTAGACCTAGTGGTGTTGCTGTAGTCATTAGGTCTAGTGGTGTTGCTGTAGTCAGTAGGTCTAGTGGTGTGCTGTAGTCAGTACTTTTCGTGTTGTAGGTTAGACTTAGTGGTGTTGCTGTAGTCAGTAGGTCTAGTGGTGGTGCTGTAGTCAGTAGACCAAGTGGTGTTGCTGTAGTCAGTAGGTCTAGTGGTGTTGCTGTGGTAGACCTAGTCGTGTTGCTGTAGTCAGTAGGTCTAGTGGTGTTGCTGTAGTCAGTAGGTCTAGTGGTGCTGCTGTAGTCAGTAGACCTAGTGGTAATGCTGTATTTAGTAGACCTATTGGTGTTGCTGTAGTCAGTAGGTCTAGTGGTGTTCCTGTAGTCAGTAGGTATTGTGGTGTTGCTGTAGTCAGTAGGTCTAGTGGTGTTGCTGTAGTGAGAAGGTCTAGTGGTGTGGCTGTAGTCAGTAGACCTAGTGGTGTTGCTGTAGTCAGTAGGTCTAGTGGTGTTGCTGTAGTCAGTAGGTCTAGTGGTCTTGCTGTAGTCAGTACTTGTGCTGTAGGTCTGACCTAGTGGTGTTGCTGTTGTCAGTAGGTCTAGTGGTGTTGCTGTAGTCAGTAGACCCAGTGGTTCTGCTGTAGTCAGTAGGTCTAGTGGTGTTGCTGTAGTCAGTAGTCCTAGTGGTGTTGCTGTAGTCAGTAGGTCTAATGGTGTTGCTGTAGTCAGTAGGTCTAGTGGTGCTGATGTAGTCAGTAGGTCTAGTGGTGCTGCTGTAGTCAGTAGACCTAGTGGTATTGTTGTAGTCAGTAGCTCTTGTGGTGTTGCTGTAGTTAGTAGACCTAGTGGTGTTGCTGTAGTCAGTAGGTCTAGTGGTGTTGATGTAGTCAGTAGACCTAGTGGTGTTCCTGTAGTCAGTAGGTATTGTGGTGTTGCTGTAGTCAGTAGACCAAGTGGTGTTGCTGTAGTCAGTAGGTCTAGTGGTGTTGCTGTAGTAAGTAGACCTAGTGGTGTTGCTGTAGTCAGTAGAATTAGTGGTGTTGCTGTAGTAAATAGACCTAGTGGTGTTGCTGTAGT
>NW_027012132.1:0-7500 GCF_036934945.1 Oncorhynchus masou masou
GTGTGATGTCTGTGCCCAGTAATGTTTGTTCCATGTTTTGTGTTGTTGTCATGTTGTGCTGCTGCCATGTTGTGTTGTTGTCATGTTGTGCTCCTGCCATGTTGTGTTGTTGCCATGTTGTGTTGCTACCATGTTGTTGTCATGTTGTGCTGCTGCCATGTTGTGTTGCTACTATGTTGTTGCCATGTTGTGTTGCTACCATGTTTTCGTCATGTTGTGCAGCTACCATGTTGTCGTCATGTTGTGCTGCTACCATGCTGTGTTGTTGTCTTAGGTCTCTATGTAGTGTTTTGGTGTCTCTCTTGTTGTCATGTTGTGCTGTGTTGTTGTCTTAGGTCTCTATGTAGTGTTGTGGTGTCTCTCTTGTTGTCATGTTTTGTTGTGTTGTTGTCTTAGGTCTCTATGTAGTGTTGTGGTGTCTCTCTTGTCATCATGTTGTGCTGCTACCATGCTGTGTTGTTGTCTTAGGTGTCTATGTAGTGTTGTGGTGTCTCTCTTGTTGTCATGTTGTGCTGTGTTGTTGTCTTAGGTCTTTATGTAGTGTTGTGGTGTCTCTCTTGTTGTCATGTTGTGCTGCTACTATGCTGTGTTGTTGTCTTAGGTCACTATGTAGTGTTGTGGTGTCTCTCTTGTTGTCATGTTGTGCTGTGTTGTTGTCTTAGGTCTCTATGTAGTGTTGTGGTGTCTCTCTTGTTGTCATGTTGTGTTGTGTTGTTGTCTTAGGTCTCTATGTAGTGTTGTGGTGTCTCTCGTCGTCATACATTTACATTTACATTTAAGTCATTTGGCATGTTGTGCTGCTACCGTGCTGCTACCATGCTGTGTTGTTGTCTTAGGTCTCTATGTAGTGTTGTGGTGTCTCTCTTGTCGTCATGTTGTGCTGCTACCATGCTGTGTTGTTGTCTTAGGTGTCTATGTAGTGTTGTGGTGTCTCTCTTGTTGTCATGTTGTGTTGCTACCATGCTGTGTTGTTGTCTTAGGTCTCTATGTAGTGTTGTGGTGTCTCTCTTGTTGTCATGTTGTGTTGTTGTCTTGGGTCTCTATGTAGTGTTGTGGTGTCTCTCTTGTCTTAGGTCTCTATGTAGTGTTGTGGTGTCTCTCTTGTCGTCATGTTGTGTTGCTACCATGCTGTGTTGTTGTCTTAGGCCTCTATGTAGTGTTGTGGTGTCTCTCTTGTTGTCATGTTGTGTTGTTGTCTTAGGTCTCTATGTAGTGTTGTGGTGTCTCTCTTGTTGTCATGTGTGTTTTGTCCTATATTTTGTGGGTAGAATCCCGTCCCTACAGGAGGCCATTTGCGTGTGAGTAGAAGTAAGCCAGTCCTGTTTCTGATCAACATTCCCAAAGCGTGTCAGATAGAAACAAACATTTAGAAAGGCTCCGATGAAAGACTGACTTCATTACCTTACTTCCACTCACGCAGTTGAATTGCTTACGACATAATCCCTATCTCTTCTCTAGGGGTTTATAAGGGGCCAGTTGGCATGATGGCTCATTTCAATTTCCTCTCCTCCACATCATGGAAATGACTTGAAAATAGAGGGATATGGAAAGGGCTTTTTATAGAAAAACTCACAGCTGAAAAAGTGTGATGTTATGTTATTGTTATCTCAATCTGTCTGTCTGTCTGTCTGTCTGTCTGTCTGTCTGTCTGTCTGTCTGTCTGTCTGCCTGCCTGCCTGCCTGCCTGCCTGCCTGCCTGCCTGCCTGCCTGCCTGCCTGTCTGTCTGTCTGTCTGTCTGTCTGCCTTCCTGCCTGCCTGCCTGCCTGCCTGCCTGTCTGTCTGTCTGTCTGCCTGTCTGTATTCCTAATATGTTATTACTAATCTTGTATTATTTCAATTGTCTCAAGGCTTAAAAATCCTTCTTTAACCTGACTCCTCCCCTTCATCTACACTGATTGAAGTGGATTTAACAAGTGACATCAATAAGGGATCATAGCTTTCACCTGGTTTCACCTGGTCAGTCTGTGTCATGGAAAGAGCAGGTGTTTTGTATACTCAGTGTTGGTAATGGCGTGCCATTTGGAATGTAGCCCCTGTGTGTGGCCTCAGAATATACATGGATTTCCTCAGGGATTAATGCACAGGGTGGAAGTTACAGTCCCCATTGTTGAGGGATGCTTTTCTTGTTCATGTTGAGAGCCGAGTCTCCTAGCAACATGGGAAACATTGGACACTAAGTCAGAGTCTGAAGACTGTGGACAGGCAATGTGGACTTTCTGAGGTAGGATAAGTTTATATTTGATTTATTAAAGAGTTTTTAATAAAACATTATTTTTTTTTAAAGACATCAGATTTTTGTTATTTTTCATGTCTTGCTTAACAAAACTCTAGACCTAAAGATACCTTATAAAATCATGATATTTTATTTAAAAAATAAATTATTGAAGTCCACATGACTTCTCAAGTTTCGATGACAACATGATATTATTTATATACAGTATTGTGCACACTGTACATGACAAGGCTTTGGGTTGTATAGTGTGGAATGGCAATGGCAATTGATCTGTCTCTAATAGTACCATTTGCTATCGCTTTTATCCAAAAGCAGGTGGTCCCGGAACCTTTCTCTCACAGATCGTCATGTCGGTCTTTAACAGCCCAGATCCCTGTGGTGAAAAGAAAACATCTGACAGGAACACGGGTCATCACGACGATAATGTTACGTCGTACACGGCGGACGTTTCCAACATGGCCACTAGGGGCAGTCCACGCTTTAGACATTGAGGTCACACTCCTTCTTCTCCAGACACAACCCTCACCCACACAGAGTCACACACATCCAAGGTGAGAGACCGTATTGGACCAAGGCACCTATTCCCTATGTAGTGCACTTCTTCTTCTTCTTTTGACCAAGGTCCATAGGGAATAGGGTGCTATTTGTGACCCAGCCTCCGCCTTTCTTTTCCTCTATAGGTCTAAATGGGATTCCAGTGTGCATGGTGAATGACGACTGGTACGTGACCACCTCACTGTTCCCCATCCGCTCATCAAGAGTCAGGTATTCAGGACGAATTCAGGAGCACCTTTCTCCCTGCCTGCAGGACACAGCGTGTTCGAGGCAGATACAGCACCGGACACAGAACAGGTGAATTTATAAAAGGTTGCAAACCTCCCGGAAACTTCTCAAAAAAATGTCCAGGTTTTCCAGAATTCCTGTTTAGAAGAATGAATTTGTTGCATTTTGAAATGAACATTGACAGAATAGAACATTGAGACAATGAGTTATTTTTCAGGTCATTTGCACATGGCCACCGGCGACAGCAGACACCACTGCCAATACTCAAATACAGTAGATACTGAGGGTCTCTCTCTCTCTCTCTCTCTCTCTCTCTCTCTCTCTCTCTCTCTCTCTCTCTCTCTCTCTCTCTCTCTCTCTCTCTCTCTCTCTCTCTCTCTCTCTCTCTCTCTCTCTCTCTCTCTCTCTCTCTCTCTCTCTCTCTCTCTCTCTCTCTCTCTCTCTCTCGTTTGTTGACGTCTCTCTGGTCTGCCCTTCTCTGTTTCCCTACCATCCTCTCTCGTCCTGTATATAAAGGTAACGTGTAAAAGTTGAAGTGATACAGTCTACTGTGGGCTCAACCCACCTCTGTTCTCTGTAGAGCATATTGAGGTGATACAGTCTACTGTGGGCTCAACCCACCTCTGTTCTCTCTGTAGAGCATATTGAAGTGATACAGTCTACTGTGGGCTCAACCCACCTCTGTTCTCTCTGTAGAGCATATTGAGGTGATACAGTCTACTGTCGGCTCAACCCACCTCTGTTCTCTCTGTAGAGCATATTGAAGTGATACAGTCTACTGTGGGCTCAACCCACCTCTGTTCTCTCTGTAGAGCATATTGAGGTGATACAGTCTACTGTCGGCTCAACCCACCTCTGTTCTCTCTGTAGAGCATATTGAAGTGATACAGTCTACTGTGGGCTCAACCCACCTCTGTTCTCTCTGTAGAGCATATTGAAGTGATACAGTCTACTGTGGGCTCAACCCACCTCTGTTCTCTCTGTAGAGCATATTGAGGTGATACAGTCTACTGTGGGCTCAACCCACCTCTGTTCTCTCTGTAGAGCATATTGAGGTGATACAGTCTACTGTCGGCTCAACCCACCTCTGTTCTCTCTGTAGAGCATATTGAAGTGATACAGTCTACTGTGGGCTCAACCCACCTCTGTTCTCTCTCCATCTGCCCTCTTCTGTCACTTTCTCTGTGTCTTGTCTGTTGCTGTCTCAGGTACTTGTTAGTCATTGCCTCCTTTGTCTATCTTCTTATGTTATGGCCTGTTCTGTTCTTCTGGTCCCCATCATATCCTAGTATTGTCGGGGGTGCCGTGAAAGTTGTTTTGCGATACTCTAACAAAGAAATAGGGTTTCTGACATTTTCGCAAGATCAAATCAAAATGTATTTATATTATAAATGTATTTATAAAGCCCTTCGTACACCAGCTGATATCTCAATGTGCTGTACAGAAACCCAGCCTAAAACCCCAAACAGCAAGCAATGCAGGTGTTGGAGCACGTTGGCTCGGAAAAACTCCCTAGAAAGGCCAAAACCTAGGAAGAAACCTAGAGAGGAACCAGGCTATGAGGGGTGGCCAGTCCTCCTCTGGCTGTGCCAGGTGGAGATTATAACAGAACATGGCCAAGATGTTCAAATGTTCATAAATGACCAGCATGGTCAAATAATATGTCTGGGACAGGTAGCACATCCGTTGAACAGGTCAGGATTCCATAGCCGCAGGCAGAACAGTAGAAACTGGAGCAGCAGCACGACCAGGTGGACAGGGGACAGCAAGGAGTCGTCATGCTAGGTAGTCCTGAGGCATGGTCCTAGGGCTCAGGTCCTCCGAGAGAGAGAACGAAAGAGAGAAAGAAATAATTAGAGAGAGCATACTTAAATTTACACAGGACACCGGATAAGACAGGAGAAGTACTCCAGATATAACAAACTGACCCTAGCCCCCCGACACATAAACTACTGCAGCATAAATACTGGAGGCTGAGACAGGAGGGGTCAGGAGACACTGTGGCCCCATCCGATGACACCCCCGGACAGAGCCAAGAAGAATCCCAGTGGAAAGAGGGGAACCGGCCAGGCAGAGACAGCTAGGGTGGTTTGTTGCTCCAGAGCCTTTCCGTTACATTTACATTTAAGTCATTTAGCAGACGCTCTTATCCAGAGCGACTTACAAATTGGTGAATTCACCTTCTGACATCCAGTGGAACAGCCACTTTACAATAGTGCATCTAAATCATTAAGGGGGGTGAGAAGGATTACTTATCCTATCCTAGGTATTCCTTGAAGAGGTGGGGTTTCAGGTGTCTCCGGAAGGTGGTGATTGACTCCGCTGTCCTAGCGTCGTGAGGGAGTTTGTTCCACCATTGGGGGGCCAGAGCAGCGAACAGTTTTGACTGGGCTGAGCGGGAACTGTACTTCCTCAATGGTAGGGAGGCGAGCAGGCCAGAGGTGGATGAACGCAGTGCCCTTGCTTGGGTGTAGGGCCTGATCAGAGCCTGGAGGTACTGCGGTGCCGTTCCCCTCACAGCTCCGTAGGCAAGCACCATGGTCTTGTAGCGGATGCGAGCTTCAACTGGAAGCCAGTGGAGAGAGCGGAGGAGCGGGGTGACGTGAGAGAACTTGGGAAGGTTGAACACCAGACGGTCTGCGGCGTTCTGGATGAGTTGTAGGGGTTTAATGGCACAGGCAGGGAGCCCAGCCAACAGCGAGTTGCAGTAATCCAGACGGGAGATGACAAGTGCCTGGATTAGGACCTGCGCCGCTTCCTGTGTGAGGCAGGGTCGTACTCTGCGGATGTTGTAGAGCATGAACCTACAGGAACGGGCCACCGCCATGATGTTGGTTGAGAACGACAGGGTGTTGTCCAGGATCACGCCAAGGTTCTTAGCGCTCTGGGAGGAGGACACAATGGAGTTGTCAACCGTGATGGCGAGATCATGGAACGGGCAGTCCTTCCCCGGGAGGAAGAGCAGCTCTGTCTTGCCGAGGTTCAGCTTGAGGTGGTGATCCGTCATCCACACTGATATGTCTGCCAGACATGCAGAGATGCGATTCGCCACCTGGTCATCAGAAGGGGGAAAGGAGAAGATTAATTGTGTGTCGTCTGCATAGCAATGATAGGAGAGACCATGTGAGGTTATGACAGAGCCAAGTGACTTGGTGTATAGCGAGAATAGGAGAGGGCCTAGAACAGAGCCCTGGGGGACACCAGTGGTGAGCGCGTGGCGAGGAGACAGATTCTCGCCACGCCACCTGGTAGGAGCGACCTGTCAGGTAGGACGCAATCAAGCGTGGGCCGCGCCGGAGATGCCCAACTCGGAGAGGGTGGAGAGGAGGATCTGATGGTTCACAGTATCGAAGGCAGCCGATAGGTCTAGAAGGATGAGAGCAGAGGAGAGAGAGTTAGCTTTAGCAGTGCGGAGCGCCTCCGTGATACAGAGAAGAGCAGTCTCAGTTGAATGACTAGTCTTGAAACCTGACTGATTTGGATCAAGAAGGTCATTCTGAGAGAGATAGCGGGAGAGCTGGCCAAGGACGGCACGTTCAAGAGTTTTGGAGAGAAAAGAAAGAAGGGATACTGGTCTGTAGTTGTTGACATCGGAGGGATCGAGTGTAGGTTTTTTCAGAAGGGGTGCAACTCGCTCTCTTGAAGACGGAAGGGACGTAGCCAGCGGTCAGGGATGAGTTGATGAGCGAGGTGAGGTAAGGGAGAAGGTCTCCGGAAATGGTCTGGAGAAAGAGGAGGGGATAGGGTCAAGCGGGCAGGTTGTTGGGCGGCCGGCCGTCACAAGAAGCGAGATTTCATCTGGAGAGAGGGGAGAAAGAGGTCAGAGCACAGGGTAGGGCAGTGTGAGCAGAACCAGCGGTGTCGTTTGACTTAGCAAACGAGGATCGGATGTCGTCGACCTTCTTTTCAAAATGGTTGACGAAGTCATCTGCAGAGAGGGGAGGAGGGGGAGGGGAGGAGGATTCAGGAGGGAGGAGAAGGTGGCAAAGAGCTTCCTAGGGTTAGAGGCAGATGCTTGGAATTTAGAGTGGTAGAAAGTGGCTTTAGCAGCAGAGACAGAGGAGGAAAATGTAGAGAGGAGGGAGTGAAAGGATGCCAGGTCCGCAGGGAGGCGAGTTTTCCTCCATTTCCGCTCGGCTGCCCGGAGCTCTGTTCTGTGAGCTCGCAATGAGTCATCGAGCCACTCCTGGGCCAGACTACACTCAATCATATGACTCACTGAAGAGATGAGTCTTCAGTAAAGACTTAAAGGTTGAGACCGAGTTCGCGTCTCTCACATGGGTAGGCAGACCATTCCATAAAAATGGAGCTCTATAGGAGAAAGCCCTGCCTCCAGCTGTTTGCTTAGAAATTCTAGGGACAGTAAGGAGGCCTGCGTCTTGTGACCGTAGCGTACATGTAGGTATGTACGGCAGGACCAAATCAGAGAGATAGGTAGGAGCAAGCCCATGTAATGCTTTGTAGGTTAGCAGTAAAACCTTGA
>NW_027012132.1:15000-20685 GCF_036934945.1 Oncorhynchus masou masou
TGTTTATTTTAAGACTCAAATTGAAGATTTTAGAAGGCAGGATACTGATGATTTAAATGGTTTCCCTGTCCAGATCCGTCTACACTTGTAAGATATCCAGACACAATACGTGCCGGACTACCTCCGGAGGTGGTCAGGAAGATCAGATCACAATGTGTCTTTTCAATCATCTACACCTGTCTGTACATGTGGGCACAATCAGAAAGTGGACAAGATCAGGACAAAGGACGCATATTAGAACCAGGTATAAACGTGGCTCAAGACAAGATGTAAATAGGGCTTCTGACTGTCCTGTAGATCAGGACAAAGGCTGCATGTTTGAACCAGGTTTAAACAGGGCCGAAGATATGTTAATTAATCAATTTCTTGAGCTGTCAAACAAATCTATTCAGTTTTGTGTCACCCTGTCATGGCCCTCTCCTCTCTCCTTTCCTCTCCTCCTCTCTCCTCTCCTTTCCTCTCCTCTCCTCCTCTCTCTCCTTTCCTCACCTCCTCTCTCTCCTTTCCTCACCTCCCCTCTCTCCTTTCCTCCTCTCCTCTCCCTCCTCTCCTCACCTCCTCTCCTCACCTCCTCTCTCTCCTCCCCTCACCTCCTCTCTCATTTCCTCCTCTCCTCTCTCTCCTTTCCTCCTCTCCTCTCTCCTTTCCTCCTCTCCTTTCCTCCTCTCCTCTCTCCTTTCCTCCTCTCTCCTTTCCTCCTCTCCTCTCTCCTTTCCTCCTCTCTCCTTTCCTCCTCTCCTCTCTCCTTTCCTCCTCTCTCCTCTTGACAGGTGCTGGAGCTGCTGTGTCAAATCCTTCAGACTGACTCCTTATCATTGGTCCAGCAGTGGCTGCTGCTCGCGGGCCAGAGGGGTAAAACAACATACAGTACAGGCTGTGTCCTAAATGGCATCCTATTCAATCACATTTATCAATCAAATGTATTTATAAATCCCTTTTTACATCAGCAGATATCACAGAGAGCTCAGTTAGAATCCAGCCTGAAACCCCAAAGAACTACTGTTAACCAGGACCCAGAGGGAGGGAGGGAGGGAGGGAGGAGGGAGGGGAGGGAGGGAGGGAGGGAGGGAGGGAGGGAGGGAGGGAGGGAGAAAGAGAGGTGCACTGACCTTTGATTTGTTCTGAGAAAAAAAAAGTGTGTTCAGTGAATCTAACTCCCAGTTGACTCCCTAGAGAAGGACATGGTGATGGGGTTGATTCAGTGAATCTAACTGCCAGTTGACTCCCTAGAGAAGGACATGGTGATGGGGTTGATTCAACAGGCCATGAAGGACAGTGTCTTCCTAAGGCAGCAGAATATGACTGAGTGCGAGGTACCCAGATGCCATCCACGCACCTCTCTGTCCGTACTTACTAGCTGTGGACATGCAAAACTAAGACTTCATACAAGGTTGGTGTGGTTCGCAAACCAACAGAAAAGTGTTTACCAGGGTTTACCAGGGTTACCAGGGTTTACCAGGTTTACTATGTTTACTAGGTTTACTAGGTTTACTATGTTTACTAGGTTTACTATGTTTACCAGGTTTTACCAGGTTTACCAGGGATACCAGGGTTTACTATGTTTACTAGGTTTACCAGGTTTACCAGGGTTTACTATGTTTACCAGGTTTACCAGGGTTTACTATGTTTACCAGGGTTTACCAGGGTTTACCAGGGTTTACTATGTTTACCAGGTTTACCAGGGTTTACCAGGGTTTACTATGTTTACCAGGTTTACCAGGGTTTACTATGTTTACCAGGTTTACCAGGGTTTACTATGTTTACCAGGTTTACCAGGGTTTACTATGTTTACCAGGTTTACCAGGGTTTACTATGTTTACCAGGGTTTACTATGTTTACCAGGTTTACCAGGGTTTACCAGGGTTTACCAGGTTTACCAGGTTTACCAGGGTTTACCAGGGTTTACTATGTTTACCAGGTTTACCAGGGTTTACTATGTTTACCAGGGTTTACTATGTTTACCAGGTTTACCAGGGTTTACTATGTTTACCAGGGTTTACCAGGGTTTACCATGTTTACCAGGTTTACCAGGGTTTACCAGGTTTACCAGGGTTTACCAGGTTTACCAGGGTTTACTATGTTTACCAGGTTTACCAGGGTTGTCACGCCTTGGTCTTAGTATTGTGTGTTTTAGTTTATTAGTTAGTCAGACCAGGGTGTGACATGGGGTTATTTTGTATTGTATTTTCGTTTTGGGGTTTGTAGTGTTTGGGATTCTAGTTGATTAGGGGTGTGTGTGGTGTTAATTAGGTTGGCTGCCTGAGGCGGTTCTCAATCAGAGTCAGGTGCTTCTCGTTGTCGCTGATTGGGAACCGTATTTAGGTAGCCTGTTTTTCGCTTTGCATTTCGTGGGTGATTGTCCCTGTCTCTGTGTAGGTTGCACCAGTCAGGCTGTATTAGGTTTCGTTCTGTTTGTTGTTTTTTTTGTATTTATTAAGTTATTCGTGTTAGTTAGTTCGTTTTGTCTTCATTCAATAAACATGAGTAACTTACATGCTGCATTTCGGTCCGACTCTCCTTCAAATAAACAAGAACGCCGTTACAGAATCACCCACCACTCTCGGACCGAGCAGCGTGTCAACAGGCAGGAACAGCGTAATCAGGATTAGCGTGTTAACAGGCAGCGACAGCTGGAGCAGCAAAGGGAGGAGGAATTATTCGAAGAATGGACATGGGAAGACGTGCTGAATGGTAAAGGTTGCTATACTTGGGAGGAGATATTGGCTGGAAGAAATCGCCTCCCATGGCAACAGGTGGAGGCACTAAGGAGAGCAGAGGCAGCCGGAGATAGGAGCCGACGTTACGAGGGAACACGGTTGGCAAGGAAGCTCCGAAAAGCAGCCCCAAAATTTTTTGGGGGGCTATCAGGGAGTATGGCTGCGTCAGGTAGGAGACCTGCGCAATCTCCCTGTGCATACCGGAGGGCTAGAGAGACCGGACAGGCACCGTGTTATGCAGAGGTGCGCACGGTGTCCCCAGTGCGGGTGCATAGCCCGGTGCGGTATATTTCAGCTCCGCGTATCGGCCGGGCTAGATTGAGCGTCGAGCCAAATGCTATGAAGCCGGCTCTACGCATTCGTTCTCCAGTGCGTCTCCTTGGGCCGATTTTCATGGCACCAGCCTTGCGCTCTGTTTCTCCGGTTAGCCTACATAGCCCAGTGCGGGCTATTTCTCCTCACAGCACTGGCAGGGCAACCGAGAGTATTCAACCAGGTAAGGTTAGGCAGGCTCGGTGCTCAAGAGCTCCAGTGCGCCTGCACGGTCCGGGTCTATCCAGAACCACCTCCACACCCCAGCCCTCCAGTAGCAGCTCCCCGCACCAGGCTTCCTGTGCGTGTCCTCGGCCAAATACCACCAGTGCCAGCACCACGCATCAGGCCTACAGTGCGCTCGCCTGTTCAGCGCAGCCAGCGCTTTCTCTCTCTCCTGCGCTGTCGGAGTCTCCCGTCTGTTCAGCGGTTCTAGAGCCTTCCTCCTCTACAGCGCTGCCGGAGCCTCCTGTCTGTATACAGCAGCCTGAGCTGCTAGTCTGCATGGAGTTGCCAGTCTGCATGGAGCTGCCAATCTGCAAGAAGCCGCCAGAGCTGTCAATCTGCATGGAGCAGCCTGAGCCGTCAGTCAGCATGAAGCAGCCAGATCTGCCAGTCAGCCAGACCATTCCAGTCAGCCAGACTCTTCCAGATCTGCCAGTCAACCAGACTCTTCCAGATCTGCTAGTCTGCATGGAGTTGCCAGTCTGCATGGAGCTGCCAATCTGCAGGAAGCCGCCAGAGCTGTCAATCTGCATGGAGCAGCCTGAGCTGTCAGTCATCATGAAGCAGCCAGATCTGCCAGTCAGCCAGACTCTTCCAGATCTGCCAGTCAGCCAGACCATTCCAGTCAGCCAGACTCTTCCAGATCTGCCAGTCAACCAGACTCTTCCAGATCTGCCAGTCGACCAGACTCTTCCAGATCTGCCAGTCAGCCAGACTCTTCCAGATCTGCCAGTCAGCCAGACTCTTCCAGATCTGCCAGACTCTTCCAGATCTGCCAGTCATCCAGACTCTTCCAGATCTGCCAGTCATCCAGACTCTTCCAGATCTGCCAGTCATCCAGACTCTTCCAGATCTGCCAGTCAACCGGACCCTTCCAGATCTGCCAGTCATCCAGACTCTTCCAGATCTGCCAGTCATCCAGACTCTTCCAGATCTGCTAGTCAGCCAGGATCCGCCAGTAAACCAGGATCTGCCAGTCAGCCAGGATCCGCCAGTCAGCCAGGATCCGCCAGTCAGCCAGGATCCGCTAGTCAGCCAGGATCCGCCAGTCAGCCAGGATCCGCCAGTCAACCAGGATCCGCCAGTCAGCCAGGATCCGCCAGTCAGCCTGGATCTGCCGGATTCTACTTCCTGGCTGGGCTTTTTCTCAGTACTGGGCTTTTTCTCAGTGCTGGGCTTTTTCTCAGTGCTGAGCTGCCCCTCAGTGCTGAGCTGTCCCTCAGTCCCGAGCTGTCCCTTAGTCCCGAGCTGTCCCTCAGTCCCGAGCTGTCCCTCAGTCCCGAGCTGCCCCTCAGTCCCGAGCTGCCCCTCAGTCACGAGCTGCTCTTCTATTATGTAGGGTTCTGGGTGAGGACTATTCGGCCATGGTCGGCGGTTAGGGTGGATTATCTATGGACGCGAAGGGGAGGAACATTGACATTTTTGAAGTGGGGTCTACGTCCGGAGGTCTTAGTATTGTGTGTTTTAGTTTATTAGTTAGTCAGACCAGGGTGTGACATGGGGTTATTATGTATTGTATTTTCGTTTTGGGGTTTGTAGTGTTTGGGATTCTAGTTGATTAGGGGTGTGTGTGGTGTTAATTAGGTTGGCTGCCTGAGGCGGTTCTCAATCAGAGTCAGGTGCTTCTCGTTGTCGCTGATTGGGAACCGTATTTAGGTAGCCTGTTTTTCGCTTTGCATTTCGTGGGTGATTGTCCCTGTCTCTGTGTAGGTTGCACCAGTCAGGCTGTATTAGGTTTCGTTCTGTTTTTTTTTTTTTTGTATTTATTAAGTTATTCGTGTTAGTTCGTTCGTTTTGTCTTCATTCAATAAACATGAGTAACTTACACGCTGCATTTCGGTCCGACTCTCCTTCAACTAAACAAGAACGCCGTTACAAGGGTTTACTATGTTTACCAGGTTTACCAGGTTTACCAGGGTTTACTATGTTTACCAGGGTTTACCAGGGTTTACCAGGGTTTACTATGTTTACTAGGTTTACCAGGGTTTACTATGTTTACTATGTTTACCAGGGTTTACTATGTTTACTATGTTTACCAGGGTTTACTATGTTTACCAGGTTTACCAGGGTTTACCAGGTTTACCAGGGTTTACCAGGTTTACTAGGGTTACCAGGATTTACTATGTTTACCAGGGTTTACTATGTTTACCAGGTTTACTATGTTTACCAGGTTTACCAGGGTTTACTGTTTACCAGGTTTACCAGGTTTACCAGGGTTACCAGGTTTACCAGGGTTTACTAGGGTTACTATGTTTACCAGGTTTACTATGTTTACCAGGTTTACTATGTTTACCAGGTTTACTATGTTTACCAGGGTTTACTATGTTTACCAGGGTTTACTATGTTTACTATGTTTACCAGGTTTACCAGGTTTACCAGGGTTTCTAGGTTTTACCAGGGTTACTAGGTTTTACCAGGTTTACCAGGTTTT
>NW_027012133.1:0-5000 GCF_036934945.1 Oncorhynchus masou masou
AATCCTCAAACCATGTACATAGTACAGGGCTCTAGCAAGCTAGCCTAGTTAAACCCCACTGAGCAGATCAGTCTGTTTCAACCAAGCTACCAGTCACATAGACAAGTGAGAGACGGTCAGCAGACACACAAACTCCAACCAATCATGGGAGAACAGTTGCAGAGTTCACAGTTCAATGTCAACATTGGTGGAGAAGAGAGAGGAGAGTGAGATATAAAGGACCATTAAAATGCAGCTCTGACAAGTCACTGTGTTCATTATTGTATTCATAACATCTGCCTTGTAATCTACCAGGAGAGTTCTCGTCCGTGATTATCACGACTGTCTACAATCAATCAACAACCTGTGTAAACCCGGCAGATCACTAGTCTATCCTCCTGCTCAAACAGGAAGTACCAGTGCTCAATTAGGAAGAGGTCCAATGAAACAGACGTGAGGACACAAGACCACTTCGCTATTACAGACTAGGAAATGTTTCCGAGATAAATCCGATGACGTTGAGGAGTTTACCACTTCAGGGCTCCATCAATAAGTGCATAGACGACGGCGTCCCCACAGCGACTATAAGAACATATCCTAACTAGTCTTGCATGAAAGCCCCTGTTGTTCCCGGATGCCTGTGTGATCTCTCGCTCTCTGTGGCCGTTGTGAGTAAAACTTTTAAACAGGTTAAAAACTCGCAAACTTCAGATTACCAGGGAGAGTTCTCTGAGCATGTTCAGACCAGCTGGCAAGTGTCTTCACTAAAATGTCATATTTCTCCTGTAAATGCAACATGTTTCAAACCGACTACCCATGATCCCCTGTTCCCAAGAACTCCAGGGAAACCCGCCCGAAATGACTATCGCCCTGTAGCGCACACGTCTATAACTGTGAAGTGATTTTGAAAGGCTGGTCATGACACAAATCCACACCATCATCTCAGACACCTTTGGACCCACTCTAATTTGCATACCACCACAACATATCCACAGATGACTCAATCCTATTTGCCTTTCACACTGCCTTCTTCCACCTGGACAAGAGAGGAAATAACTATGTGAGGATGCTGTTCATAGACGACTGCTCAGCGTTCATCACCATAGTCCCCTCCAAGCTCATCACTAAACTCAGGACCCTGAGATTGAGCACCTGCAACTCCCGTACGGACTCGGGAGAGGCGAAGGTCGAGAGACATTCGTCCTCCGAAAACACGATCCTGCCAAGCCTCACTGTATCTTGACATACTGCTGCCTTATAACCCAGAAGCCAGCGGCACCAATGTGTCAGCGTGCATTCACCCAGCCCGCCACAAGGAGTCGCTAGAGCGCGATGGGACAATGACATCAGCCGGCCAGTCAAATCATCCCTAACCCGGAATACTCTGGACCAATTGTGTGCCGCCTCATGGGTCTCCTGGTCGCGGCCGGCTGTGAAACAGCCCTGGATCGAACCCGGGTCTGTAGTGATGCAGTGCCTTAGACCGCTGTGCCACTCGGGAGGCCAACACCTCCCTCTGCAACTGCATCCTGGATTTCCTGATGGGCCGGCCCCAGGTGGTGAGGGTAGGCTACAACACCTCCGCCACGCTGACCCTCAAAATGGAGGCCCCTCAGGGGCGCGTGCTAAGTCCCCTCCTGTACTCCCTGTTCACCCACAACTGCGTGGCCACGCACAACTCCAACACCATCGTCATGTTTGCTAACGACACGACGGTGGTAGGCCTGATCACCAACAGCGATGAGTCATCCAAACAGGGATGAGTTCAGAGTCTTGCCAGTATGGTGCCCGGAAAAACTACCTCTCCATCATTGTTATTAACACCAATGAGCTGATTGTGGACTATGGGAGAAAGAGGGGAGAGAACGCCCCCCATTCACATCGACGGTGCTGTAGTGGAGCGGGTTGAGAGTATCTGGTTAAGGACTTAAAGTGGTCCACAAACACCCGCACAGTTCTGAGGATACTAAATAGTAAGGCTGCTAAATTAAATGGTTACCCAGACGACTATCGGCATTGATCCTATATCTTGCACTGACTCTACGTACACTCACAAGACTATATACAGTGAACTCCAAAAGTACTTTTGAAACTCGCTGTATACACACTATATACACACTATATACACACTATACACACACTATATATACACATACACACACTATATACACACTACACACATATATACACACTATATACACACTATACACACACTATATACACACTATATATACACACTATACACACACACTATATACACACTATATATATACACACACTATACACACTAATATATACACACTATACACAATATATACACACTATACACACTAATAATATACACACTATACACACACTATATACACACTATATACACTCACTTTATATACACAATATATACACACTATATACAATAATAATATATACACACTATATATGCACTATACACACTATAGACACACTATATACACACTATACACACACTATATACACACTATATACACACACTATACACACACTGTACACACTATACACACACTATATACACACTAAACATACTATATACACACTATATATACACTATACACACTATACACACACTATATACACACTATATACACTCAATCTATATACACAATATATACACACTATATACACACACACTATATACACACTATACACACTATATACACCATATACACACTATACACACAAAATCACACTATATACACTCATTCTATATACAGACTATATACACACTATATACACACTATATACACACACTATATACACACTATACACTATATATACACTATATACACACTATACACACTATACACACGAAATCACACAATATACACACTATATACTCACACTATATACACACTATATATACACTATATACACACTATACACACTATATACACACTATAAACACAATATACACACTATATACACACTATATATACACTATATACACACTATATACACACTATACACACTATATACACACTATATACACTATACACACACTATATAAACACTATACACACTATATACACTATACACAACACTCCATACACACGAAATCACACTATATACACTCATTCTATATACAGACTATATGCACTATATACACACTATATACACACTATATACACACTATATATACACTATACACACTATATATAAACACACTATATACACACACTATATACACACTATACACACTATATACACACACTATATACACACTATATATACACTATACACACTATATACACACACTATATACACACTATATATACACACTATATACACACTATACACACACTATATATACACTCTATACACTCTATACACATTATACACACTATACACACTATATACACACTATACACACTATACACACTATATACACACACACTATATACACACTATATACACACTATATACACACTATACACACTATACACACACTATATACACACTATATACACACTATACACACTATATACACACACTATATACACACTATATACACACACTATATACACACTATACACACACCATATACACACACTATATACACACCATATACATTATATACACACTATATACACATTATACACACTGTACACAGTATATATACACACTATAAACACTCACTCTATATACACACTATATATACACTATATACACACTATATAACAGTAGCTATCAGGTGGACAAGGTGGTCGTGTCTAGCAATGTAGTAAGATCGCTATTACCAACATGTACAACATGTACAACAGACTCCGTCACATTTAACTCAGGAGGTGTAAAATACACACCAGTTCATGGTTTCGCAGGGTACCAGAGTGTTACGTTGTAATTTTGGCAGGTAGAACTTGCAGCCTTGCCTTAACAGTGAAGTTGAGAATGTCCTGACCAATAGCAGCGTTTGGAAAAGGGAGACAGAGCGGTCAGCACAGGCCGAAGTAAGGAGTTTCCCTGCAGCCTCATGTCAGTCCCGCTCTGCCGTAGCAATGATGTCAGGGATGTAGAATGAGATGATTCATCATTGGTAACAGAAGCATTCATGAAAAAACACGGGTCTGACAGACACACACACACACACAGACAGACACACACACACGCACACACGCACGCACGCACGCACGCACGCACACACACACACACACACACACACACAGACAGACACACACACACACACACACACACACACACACACACACACACACACACACACACACACACACACACACACACACAGACACACACACACACACACACACACACACACACACACACACACACACACACACACACACACACACACACAGACAGACAGACAGACAGACAGACAGACAGACAGACACACACACACACACACACACACACACACACACACACACACACACGAGGTACACACAAGTCGTCAGTTTGTTAAATCTGCGTTAAATTAGACACTTTAGTTTTAGCGTGAGAGAGTGCAACAGCCAGTCAGACCTCAGAGTTGCCACTCCCCTCCTCTCCTCTCCTCTCCCTCTCTCCTCTCCTCTCCTCTCCTCCTCTCCTCTCTCCTCTCCTTCTCCTCTCCTCTCCCCTCTCCTCTTCCCTCTCCTTCCTCCTCTCCTTTCCTCTCCTTCCTCCCCCCTCCCTCCCTCCTCTCCTCTCCCCTCCTTTCCTCCCCTCTCCTCCTCCCTCCTTCTCCTCCTCCCCTCTCCTCCTCTCCTCTCCTCTCCTCCTCTCTCCTCTCCCTCCTCCTTTCCTCTCCCCTCCTTTCCTCCCCCCTCCCTCTCCTCCCCCTCCCCCTCCTCCCCCCTCCCCTCCCTCTCCCCTCTCCTCCCTCCCCCTCCTCTCCTCTCTCCTCCTCCTCCTCTCCTCTCCTATCTCCCTCTCCCTCTCCCTCTCCCTCCTCCTCTCTCCTCTCCTCCTCCTCTCCTATCTCCCCTTCCCTCCCCTCTCCTCCTCTCCTCTCCTTTCCTCCCTCCTCTCCTCTCCTCTCCTTTCCTCCT
>NW_027012133.1:10000-20682 GCF_036934945.1 Oncorhynchus masou masou
CTGCCCACAGGTTTAGATCTCACTGAACAGACATATTCAATAAAGTAAATGCAGTGACATCATGCTCACCTAAAGGGATCTCCCTCAAGCTACACCATCTCCTGTTGATCGGGTCAGATAATACCCACCTGATCACACCCACAAAGCCCGTACGCCTAGGCACCAGAGGAGGAGCAGCAGCAGTCCACGCTAAGTTGGATCCTACAAGGTTATGATAGACTAGGCTGGACCCTACAAGGTTATGGTAGACTGGGCTGGACCCTACAAGGTAATGATCGACTAGGCTGGACCCTACAAGGTTATGATAGACTAGGCTGGACCCTACAAGGTTATGATAGACGAGGCTGGACCCTACAAAGCTATGGTAGACTGGGCTGGATTCTACAATGTTATGATAGACTAGGCTGGACCCTACAAGGTTATGATAGACTAGGCTGGACCCTACAAGGTTATGATAGACTAGGCAGGATCCTACAAGGTTATGATAGACTAGGCTGGACCCTACAAGGCTATGATAGACTAGGCTGGATCCTATGAGGTAATGATTGACTAGGCTGGACTGTACTATGCTATGATTGACTAGGCTGGACTGTACTATGCTATGATAGACTAGGCTGGATCCTATAAGGTAATGATTGACTAGGCTGGACTGTACAATGTTATGATAGACTAGGCTGGACCCTACAAGGTTATGATAGACTAGGCTGGACCCTACAAGGTTATGATAGACTAGGCAGGATCCTACAAGGTTATGATAGACTAGGCTGGACCCTACAAGGCTATGATAGACTAGGCTGGATCCTATAAGGTAATGATTGACTAGGCTGGACTGTACTATGCTTTGATTGACTAGGCTGGACTGTACTATGCTATGATAGACTAGGCTGGACCCTACAAGGTTATGATAGACTAGGCTGGACCCTACAAGGCTATGATAGTCTAGGCTGGACCCTACAAGGCTATGATAGTCTAGGCTGGACCCTACAAGGCTATGATAGTCTAGGCTGGACCCTACAAGGCTATGATAGTCTAGGCTGGACCCTACAAGGCTATGATAGTCTAGGCTGGACCCTACAAGGCTATGATAGACTAGGCTGGATCCTATAAGGTAATGATTTACTAGGCTGTACTGTACTATGCTATGATTGACTAGGCTGGACTGTACTATGCTATGATAGACTAGGCTGGACCCTACAAGGTTATTATGATAGACTAGGCTGGACCCTACAAGGCTATGATAGTCTAGGCTGGACCCTACAAGGCTATGATAGTCTAGGCTGGACCCTACAAGGCTATGATAGTCTAGGCTGGACCCTACAAGGATATGATAGACTAGGCTGGACCCTACAAGGCTATGATAGTCTAGGCTGGACCCTACAAGGCTATGATAGTCTAGGCTGGACCCTACAAGGCTATGATAGTCTAGGCTGGACAAAACAAGGCTATGATAGTCTAGGCTGGACCCTACAAGGCTATGATAGTCTAGGCTGGACCCTACAAGGTTATGATAGACTAGGCTGGACCCTACAAGGTTATGATAGACGAGGCTGGACCCTACAAAGCTATGGTAGACTGGGCTGGATTCTACAATGTTATGATAGACTAGGCTGGACCCTACAAGGTTATGATAGACTAGGCTGGACCCTACAAGGTTATGATAGACTAGGCTGGACCCTACAAGGCTATGATAGACTAGGCTGGATCCTATAAGGTAATGATTGACTAGGCTGGACTGTACTATGCTATGATTGACTAGGCTGGACTGTACTATGCTATGATAGACTAGGCTGGATCCTATAAGGTAATGATTGACTAGGCTGGACTGTACAATGTTATGATAGACTAGGCAGGATCCTATAAGGTAATGATTGACTAGGCTGGACTGTACTATGCTATGATAGACTAGGCTGGACTGTACTATGCTATGATAGACTAGGCTGGATCCTATAAGGTAATGATTGACTAGGCTGGACTGTACTATGCTATGATAGACTAGGCTGGATCCTATAAGGTAATGATTGACTAGGCTGGACCCTACAAGGTTATGATAGACTAGGCAGGATCCTACAAGGTTATGATAGTCTAGGCTGGACCCTACAAGGCTATGATAGACTAGGCTGGACCCTATAAGGTAATGATTGACTAGGCTGGACTGTACTACGCTATGATTGACTAGGCTGGACTGTACTAGGCAATGATAGACTAGGCTGGACCCTACAAGGTTATGATAGACTAGGCTGGACCCTACAAGGCTATGATAGTCTAGGCTGGACCCTACAAGGCTATGATAGTCTAGGCTGGACCCTACAAGGCTATGATAGTCTAGGCTGGACCCTACAAGGCTATGATAGTCTAGGCTGGACCCTACAAGGCTATGATAGTCTAGGCTGGACCCTACAAGGCTATGATAGTCTAGGCTGGACCCTACAAGGCTATGATAGACTAGGCTGGATCCTATAAGGTAATGATTGACTAGGCTGTACTGTACTATGCTATGATTGACTAGGCTGGACTGTACTATGCTATGATAGACTAGGCTGGACCCTACAAGGTTATTATGATAGACTAGGCTGGACCCTACAAGGCTATGCTAGTCTAGGCTGGACCCTACAAGGCTATGATAGTCTCGGCTGGACCCTACAAGGCTATGATAGTCTAGGCTGGACCCTACAAGGCTATGATAGACTAGGCTGGACCCTACAAGGCTATGATAGTCTAGGCTGGACCCTACAAGGCTATGATAGTCTAGGCTGGACCCTACAAGGCTATGATAGTCTAGGCTGGACCCTACAAGGCTATGATAGTCTAGGCTGGACCCTACAAGGCTATGATAGTCTCGGCTGGACCCTACAAGGTTATGATAGACTAGGCTGGACCCTACAAGGTTATGATAGACGAGGCTGGACCCTACAAAGCTATGGTAGACTGGGCTGGATTCTACAATGTTATGATAGACTAGGCTGGATTCTACAATGTTATGATAGTCTCGGCTGGACCCTACAAGGCTATGATAGTCTAGGCTGGACCCTACAAGGCTATGATAGACTAGGCTGGACCCTACAAGGCTATGATAGTCTAGGCTGGACCCTACAAGGCTATGATAGTCTAGGGTGGACCCTACAAGGCTATGATAGTCTAGGCTGGACCCTACAAGGCTATGATAGTCTAGGCTGGACCCTACAAGGCTATGATAGTCTAGGCTGGACCCTACAAGGCTATGATAGTCTAGGCTGGACCCTACAAGGCTATGATAGACTAGGTTGGACCCTACAAGGCTATGATAGACTAGGCTGGATCCTATAAGGTAATGATTGACTAGGCTGGACTGTACTATGCTATGATTGACTAGGCTGGACTGTACTATGCTATGATAGACTAGGCTGGATCCTATAAGGTAATGATTGACTAGGCTGGACTGTACAATGTTATGATAGACTAGGCTGGACCCTACAAGGTTATGATAGACTAGGCAGGATCCTACAAGGTTATGATAGTCTAGGCTGGACCCTATAAGGTCATGATTGACTAGGCTGGACTGTACTATGCTATGATTGACTAGGCTGGACTGTACTAGGCTATGATAGACTAGGCTGGACCCTACAAGATTATGATAGACTAGGCTGGACCCTACAAGGCTATGATAGTCTAGGCTGGACCCTACAAGGCTATGATAGTCTAGGCTGGACCCTACAAGGCTATGATAGTCTAGGCTGGACCCTACAAGGCTATGATAGTCTAGGCTGGACCCTACAAGGCTATGATAGTCTAGGCTGGACCCTACAAGGCTATGATAGTCTAGGCTGGACCCTACAAGGCTATGATAGACTAGGCTGGATCCTATAAGGTAATGATTGACTAGGCTGTACTGTAATATGCTATGATTGACTAGGCTGGACTGTACTATGCTATGATAGACTAGGCTGGACCCTACAAGGTTATTATGATAGACTAGGCTGGACCCTACAAGGCTATGATAGTCTAGGCTGGACCCTACAAGGCTATGATAGTCTCGGCTGGACCCTACAAGGCTATGATAGTCTAGGCTGGACCCTACAAGGCTATGATAGCTATGATAGGCTGGACCCTACAAGGCTATGAAAGTCTAGGCTGGACCCTACAAGGCTATGATAGTCTAGGCTGGACCCTACAAGGCTATGATAGTCTAGGCTGGACCCTACAAGGCTATGATAGTCTAGGCTGGACCCTACAAGGCTATGATAGTCTAGGCTGGACCCTACAAGGTTATGATAGACTAGGCTGGACCCTACAAGGTTATGATAGACTGGGCTGGATTCTACAATGTTATGATAGACTAGGCTGGACCCTACAAGGTTATGATAGACTAGGCTGGACCCTACAAGGTTATGATAGACTAGGCTGGACCCTACAAGGCTATGATAGACTAGGCTGGATCCTATGAGGTAATGATTGACTAGGCTGGACTGTACTATGCTATGATTGACTAGGCTGGACTGTACTATGCTATGATAGACTAGGCTGGATCCTATAAGGTAATGATTGACTAGGCTGGACTGTACAATGTTATGATAGACTAGGCTGGACCCTACAAGGTTATGATAGACTAGGCTGGACCCTACAAGGTTATGATAGACTAGGCAGGATCCTACAAGGTTATGATAGACTAGGCTGGATCCTATAAGGTAATGATTGACTAGGCTGGACTGTACTATGCTATGATTGACTAGGCTGGACTGTACAATGCTATGATAGACTAGGCTGGACCCTACAAGGTTATGATAGACTAGGCTGGACCCTGGACCCTAAGGCTATGATAGTCTAGGCTGGACCCTACAAGGCTATGATAGTCTAGGCTGGACCCTACAAGGCTATGATAGTCTAGGCTGGACCCAAGGATATGATAGTCAAGGCTATGATAGTCTAGGCTGGACCCTACAAGGCTATGATAGTCTAGGCTGGACACTACAAGGCTATGATAGTCTAGGCTGGACCCTACAAGGCTATGATAGACTAGGCTGGATCCTATAAGGTAATGATTGACTAGGCTGTACTGTACTATGCTATGATTGACTAGGCTGGACTGTACTATGCTATGATAGACTAGGCTGGACCCTACAAGGTTATTATGATAGACTAGGCTGGACCCTACAAGGCTATGATAGTCTAGGCTGGACCCTACAAGGCTATGATAGTCTAGGCTGGACCCTACAAGGCTATGATAGTCTAGGCTGGACCCTACAAGGCTATGATAGACTAGGCTGGACCCTACAAGGCTATGATAGTCTAGGCTGGACCCTACAAGGCTATGATAGTCTAGGCTGGACCCTACAAGGCTATGATAGTCTAGGCTGGACCCTACAAGGCTATGATAGTCTAGGCTGGACCCTACAAGGCTATGATAGTCTATAATGCCGTATCAGGCGGTGATAGAGCACAACAGGATGCTCTCAGTGGTGCGTCTGTAGAAGTCTTGAGGGTCTTAGGGGCCAAGTGCCTTCTTCATCACACTGGCTGTGTGAAGGAACCATTTCAGGTTGTCAGTGTTGTGCATACCGAGGACCCTGAAGCTTTTGGCCCGCTCCGCTGCGACCTGGTCGATGTGGATAGGGGTGTGCTCTCTCTGCTGTCTCCTGTAGTCCACAATCAGCTCCTTCTTTGTTTTGACATTAAAGGAGAGATCATTTTCCTGACACCACTCCGACAAGGCTCCCACCTCCTCCCTGTATTCTCATCATCATTGGTAATCAGGCCTACCACTGTTGTGTCGTCAGCAAACTTGATGATTGAGTTGGAGACATGCGTGGCCACGTCAATTGTGAGTACAGGAGGGGGCTGACAACACAACCCTGTGGGACCTCCGTGTCTACATGATCAGAGTGGCAGAAGTGTTGTTGCCTACCTTCACGACTTGGGGATCAGCTTGTCAGGAAGTCCAGAACCCAGTTGCACAGGGGGGGTTCAGACTCAGGGTCCTGTGCTTAGTGATGAGTTTGGAGGGCACTATGGTGTTGAAGGCTGAGCAGTACTCGATGAGCAACATTCTTACATAGGTGTTTCTCTTGTCCAGGTGGTATTTAAAATTTAAAAATATTGAACCTTCATTTAACTAGGCAAGTCAGTTAAGAACAAATTCTTATTTACAATGACGGCCTACCGGGGAACAGTGGGTTAACTGCCTTTTTCAGGGGCAGAACGACAGATTGTCAGCTTGTCAGCTCAGGGATTCGATCTAGCAACCTTTGGTTACTGGCCCAGCGCTCCACCACTAGGCTACCTGCCGCCCCAGTGTACTGGGGCGGCAGGTAGCCTAGGGCAGTGTACAGTGCAATGTTGATTGCTTTATCCCTGGATCTGTTAGGGCACAAGCAAGTTGTAGTGGGTCTAGGGTGTCAGGTAAGGTGGAGGTGATATGGTCCTTGACTAGTCTCTCAAAGCACTTTCGTGATGACAGAAGTGAGTGCTACGGAGTGATAGTCATTTAGTTCAGTTACATTCATTTTCTTGGGTAAAGGAACAATGGTGGACATCTTGATGAAAGTGGGGAACAACAGACTGGGATATGAAGAGATTGAATATGTCCGTAAACACTCCAGCCAGCTGGTCTGCACATGCTCTGAGAACGCAGTTTGGGATGACATCTGGGCAACCGCCTTGCGAGGGTTGACACACTTACACGCTGACTTAACACGCTAACACGCTAACTTACTCACGTTGGCCACGGAGAAGGAGAGCACACAGGGCTCCATGAGCGTCGGGGGCCCGAGTCGGTGGCTTGATGTTGTTTTCCTTGTGCAAAGAAGGTGTCCGTGACATAGTTTTCCCTTTATATGCCGTGATTGTCTGGAGTCCCTGTCACATACTTGATAAAAAGTCAAACAAAAAAGCCAGATAAAAGACAGACTCTCTGGGGTGATTAGCTGAGTACGAAAGGTAGACCGCATTGCCTGGTAACGGGCTTGTTCAGTATCAATACATGCACGATTATTTTCTGAACCGTTAAATTGCCGACTCGTCCTGTCGTTTTGTCCCTTTGATTGCCTTAAACAAGATATATATGGTCTGTTTGTGCACGTCCATGTTCCCAGTCACTTTGCCGTGGTTAAATGCAGTGGTTCACGCTTTTAGCTTCTTTCTTTTTCTTTGCGTGAATGCTGCCATCTATCCACGGTTGTTGGCTTGGATAAGTTGTAATCGTCACAATGGGAACAACAACGTGGAATCAGGATATGCCATTTCCAGTTTGCACATTGTCTGTCACGGTGTCAACTTGGGGTGGAGGGAATATACACGGCAGTGGCGATGACCGAAGAAAATGATCTCTGGAGGTAATGCGTTCGGCATTTGATGGTGAGGTATTCCAGATCGGGATAACAAAATAACTTGAGTTCCTGTACATTACCACAATCACACCATGAGTTGATAATCATGAAACAAAACCCTCCGCCTTTCTTATTCCCAGAGAGTTCATTTCTTCCTGTCCACGCGATGGACAATATATCCTGAGAGAGCCACGATGGTGCCGTCCCTGATGTCTCTCTGGAAGGAGATCCTCGCCCTGAGCTCCTCTACTTTGTCCCGGGCCTGAACGTTAGCGAGTAATATACTCGGAAGCGTGATGGTATGCGTGCCTCCTGAGTCTGACTAGGGCCCTACTTCTATCGTCTATCGTCTTGCGTTTTGGTGCAACCCCCTGGGATGTAAAGAGCTGACTCAGGAAGTTCAAAACCAAAAGATCCAAGTCACGAAAGTTGAATTTCTGCCCGAATTACTGGTGATCTAATATCAAAAAAAGTTATTTTTGGCTGTAGGGAATATTACAAGAAAAAGTTCAGAGCAAATAATGTAAGAAATAACACACAAAAAAGGAAATACTCTGCAAAGTTATCTAGAGCTAGAAACAAGGCGATCGTGTCTGTCGACGCCATCTTGTCAACGATGTACAGCTCTATTATTGTGATGCACAATGGATTGAGGAGGACCTATTATTATTATTTTGACCCTGCTGGTCATCTATGAACATGTGAACATTTTGGTTCTGTTATAATCTCCACCTGGCACAGCCAGAAGAGGACTTGCCCACCCCTCATAACCTGGTTCCTCTCTAGGTTTCTTCCTAGGTTCTGGCCTTTCCAGGGAGTTTTTCCAGCCACTGTGCTTCTACACCTGCATTGCTTGGTGTTTTGGGGGGTTAGGCTGGGTTTCTGTACAGTACTTTGAGATATCAGCTGATGTAAGAAGGGCTTTATAAATACATTTGATTTGATTTGATCTGACCTACAGTAGGAGGGAGAGTGAGAGGGGAAGAAGAACAACATTTTAAATAAGGAAAATGGAAAGCCAAGGATACAGATATCATGTCATTACCATCAAACACTTCAAATTAACAACTTACTTCCACATCTTAGCTAATTCAGATCTATTTTAAGAACTGTTCACAATGCGAGCCTCTTAACAGGTGTAAACGGAGGTGTTACCTCTCATAGCTCAGTGGTTCTAACATGGCAGAGCTAGAGAGGTGTGTGTGTGTGTGTGTGTGTGTGTGTGTGTGTGTGTGTGTGTGTGTGTGTGTGTGTGTGTGTGTGTGTGTGTGTGTGTGTGTGTGTGTGTGTGTGTGTGTGTGTCTCTGTGTGTGTGTGTGTGTGTGTGTGCGTGTGTGTGTGTGTGTGTTAGAGAAGGTGTGTGTGTGTGTGTGTGTGTGTGTGTGTGTGTGTGTGTGTGTGTGTGTGTGTGTGTGTGTGTGTGTGTGTGTGTGTGTGTGTGTGTGTGTGTGTGTGTGTGTGTGTGTGTTAGAGAGAGGTGTGAAATGAAACGACAAGCTGATACATCCCCTATGGTAAAATGTTCACTTCAAGAGATGAGATGAGGCTATACCACATGAAGTTGTATTAGCAGTATTACGGGAAACAATTACATGTACTGTATTTTGCTATGAATGAGTAACATTGATCGTTTGAAATGTTATGACATTTATCATGTGCTATGATGTGACCACTGCTCAGTTTACATTCTACCTGTTGCCGCTCTCGTCACATATTTTGGGTAAAAATGTAGTCATATATTCTTAGTTGAAATGTAGTTTTATATTTCTGGTTGAAATGTAGTTTTATATTTTTGGTTGAAATGTAGTTTTATATTTAGCCATACATTAGTCCTATTTAGTGATGTTCTATATGGTGAGATCAGACTGTTCTATATGGTGTGATCAGACTGTTCTATATGGTGATGTTCTATATGGTGATGTTCTATATGGTGAGATCAGACTGTTCTATATGGTGTGATCAGACTGTTCTATATGGTGTGGTCAGACTGTTCCATTAGTGATGTTCTATATGGTGATGTTCTATTTAGTGATGTTCTATGTGGTGAGATCAGACTGTTCTATATGGTGAGATCAGACAGTTCTATATGGTGTGATCAGAGTGTTCTATATGGTGTGATCAGACTGTTCTATATGGTGATGTTCTATATGGTGTGATCAGACTGTTCTATATGGTGAGATCAGACAGTTCTATATGGTGAGATCAGACTGTTCCATTAGTGATGTTCTATATGGTGATGTTCTATATGGTGATGTTCTATATGGTGATGTTCTATATGGTGAGATCAGACTGTTCCATTAGTGATGTTCTATATGGTGATGTTCTATATGGTGATGTTCTATATGGTGATGTTCTATATGGTGTGATCAGACTGTTCTATATGGTGATGTTCTATATGGTGATGTTCTATATGGTGATGTTATATATGGTGATGTTCTATATGGTGAGATCAGACTGTTCTACATGGTGAGATCAGACTGTTCTATATGGTGATGTTCTATATGGTGTGATCAGACTGTTCTATATGGTGATGTTCTATGTGGTGAGATCAGTTTGTTCTATATGGTGTGATCAGACTGTTCTATATGGTGATGTTCTATATGGTGTGATCAGACTGTTCTATATGGTGATGTTCTATATGGTGTGATCAGACTGTTCTATATGGTGATGTTCTATGTGGTGAGATCAGTTTGTTCTATATGGTGTGATCAGACTGTTCTATATGGTGATGTTCTATATGGTGATGTTCTATATGGTGTGATCAGACTGTTCCATTAGTGATGTTCTATATGGTGTCGTTCTATATGGTGAGATCATTCTGTTCTATATGGTGAGATCAGACTGTTCTATATGGTGTGATCAGACTGTTCTATATGGTGAGATCAGACTGTTCTATATGGTGATGTTCTATGTGGTGAGATCAGTTTGTTCTATATGGTGTGATCAGGCTGTTCTATATGGTGATGTTCTATATGGTGATGTTCTATATGGTGATGTTCTATATGGTGATGTTCTATATGGTGATGTTCTATATGGTGAGATCAGACTGTTCTATATGGTGAGATCAGACTGTTCTATATGGTGTGATCAGGCTGTTCTATATGGTGATGTTCTATATGGTGATGTTCTATATGGTGATGTTCTATATGGTGATGTTCTATATGGTGATGTTCTATATGGTGATGTTCTATATGGTGATGTTCTATATGGTGAGATCAGACTGTTCTATATGGTGAGATCAGACTGTTCTATATGGTGAGATCAGGCTGTTCTATATGGTGATGTTCTATATGGTGATGTTCTATATGGTGATGTTCTATATGGTGATGTTCTATATGGTGAGATCAGACTGTTCTATATGGTGTGATCAGACTGTTCCATTTA
>NW_027012134.1:0-20678 GCF_036934945.1 Oncorhynchus masou masou
GACAGAGAGACACACAGAGAGAGAGAGACACACAGAGAGAGAGAGAGACAGAGAGAGAGAGAGACACACAGAGAGAGAGAGAGAGACACAGAGAGAGAGACAGAGAGAGACACAGAGAGAGAGACACAGAGACACACAGAGAGAGAGACAGAGAGAGAGACACAGAGAGAGAGACACAGAGAGAGAGACACAGAGAGAGACACAGAGAGAGACACAGAGAGACAGACAGAGACGCAGAGAGACAGAAGCTTATCTAGTGGGAGTAGCAAACACACAAATTTGAAACTTTCGGCCGACTGTCAGACCAGGCCTCTCGTTTTAATGGTTCAGGCCTCTCGTTTTAATGGTTCAGGCCTCTCGTTTTAATGGTTCAGGCCTCTCGTTTTAATGGTTCAGGCCTCTCGTTTTAATGGTTCAGGCCTCTCGTTTTAATGGTTCAGGCCTCTCGTTTTAATGGTTCAGGCCTCTCGTTTTAATGGTTCAGGCCTCTCGTTTTAATGGTTCAGGCCTCTTAGTTCCAGTGAAGGAAAATCTTACAGCTCCAGACATTTCTGTGCTTCCAACCTCGTGGCAACAGTTTGGGGAAGACCCTTTCCTGTTTGGGCATGACTATGCCCCCGTGCACAAAGCCAGGTCGGTAATGAAAATGGTTTGAAAAGATCGGTGTGGGAGAACTTGCCATTGGGATGAATTTTTGGTTCTCTCAACACCTTTATTTAACCACCAATTGGAAAGGTGACTGAGAGCCGGGCCTAATGACCCAACGTCAGCGCCCGACCTCACTAATGCTCTTGTGGCTGAATGGAAACAAGTCCCCACAGCGACGTTCCAACATCTAGTGGAAAGCCTTCCCAGAAGAGTGGAGGCTGTTATAGCAGCAATGTTCCAACATCTAATGGAAAGCCTTCCCAGAAGAGTGGAGGCTGTTATAGCAGCAATGTTCCAACATCTAGTAGAAAGCCTTCGCAGAAGAGTGGAGGCTGTTATAGCAGCAATGTTCCAACATCTAGTGGAAAGCCTTCCCAGAAGAGTGGAGGCTGTTATAGCAGCAATGTTCCAACATCTAGTGAAAAGCCTTCCCAGAAGAGTGGAGGCTGTTATAGCAGCAACGTCCCAACATCTAGTGGAACGCCTTCTCAGAAGAGTGGAGGCTGTTATAGCAGAAACGTCCCAACATCTAGTGGAAAGCCTTGCCAGAAGAGTGGAGGCTGTTGTAGCAGCAATGTTCCAACATCTAGTAGAAAGCCTTCCCAGAAGAGTGGAGGCTGTTGTAGCAGCAATGTTCCAACATCTAGTGGAAAGCCTTGCCAGAAGAGTGGAGGCTGTTGTAGCAGCAATGTTCCAACATCTAGTAGAAAGCCTTCCCAGAAGAGTGGAGGCTGTTGTAGCAGCAATGTTCCAACATCTAGTGGAAAGCCTTCCCAGAAGAGTGGAGGCTGTTGTAGCAGCAATGTTCCAACATCTAGTGGAAAGCCTTCCCAGAAGAATGGAGTCTGTTATAGCAGCAATGTTCCAACATCTAGTGGAAAGCCTTCCCAGAAGAGTCGAGGCTGTTATAGCAGCAATGTTCCAACATCTAGTGGAAAGCCTTCCCAGAAGAGTGGAGGCTGTTATAGCAGCAATGTTCCAACATCTAGTGGAAAGCCTTCCCAGAAGAGTGGAGGCTGTTATAGCAGCAATGTTCCTACATCTAGTGGAAAGCCTTTCCAGAAGAGAGGAGGCTGTTATAGCAGCAATGTTCCAACATCTAGTGGAAAGCCTTTCCAGAAGAGAGGAGGCTGTTATAGCAGCAATGTTCCAACATCTAGTGGAAAGCCTTCCCAGAAGAGTGGAGGCTGTTATAGCAGCAATGTTCCAACATATAGTGGAAAGCCTTTCCAGAAGAGAGGAGGCTGTTATAGCAGCAATGTTCCAACATCTAGTGGAAAGCCTTTCCAGAAGAGAGGAGGCTGTTATAGCAGCAATGTTCCAACATCTAGTGGAAAGCCTTCCCAGAAGAGTGGAGGCTGTTATAGCAGCAATGTTCCAACATCTAGTGGAAAGCCTTTCCAGAAGAGAGGAGGCTGTTATAGCAGCAATGTTCCAACATCTAGTGGAAAGCCTTCCCAGAAGAGTGGAGGCTGTTATAGCAGCAATGTTCCTACATCTAGTGGAAAGCCTTCCCAGAAGACTGGGGCGGCAAAGGGGGGACCAACTCCTTATGAATGTCGATGAGCGTCTTATTTTCATGTAGTATAAGTTTACATTTCCAAAGTAAGTTCATTATTTTTTTTATTCTACCTTTATTTAACTAGGCATGTCAGTTAAGAACAAATTCTTATTTTCAATGACGGCCTAGGAACTCGGGGATTTGAACATGAAACCTTTCGGTTATTAGTCCAACGCTCTAACCACTAGGCTACCCTGCCGCCCCATATAAATAAACAAAAAAACAAAACAAGTGCGATTTTTTTTTTAACACAACAAAATGTACAGTAAACATGGCACTCAAAAGTTTCAAAAGGATAAAGACATTTCAAATGTTATATTATCAGCTATTAACATAGCTTTGTGTTCACAGGAACGTTGTTATTCGCTATGGTAACGCTACATCAATAACATGGAAACAATATGGCGGCCATAGAAAGGGGAAGCAACACTGTTGGACTAGTGTTGCACGGTCTCCCGAAACGTCAGTACTTATTCCTATACGAGAACATGAAAAACGGCTCCGTTCTAGAATTCATGTTACCTTCAGTGCTTCTGTCAGAATGTGTCTCACATCATACGTGGATGAAGAGGATCAGGTCTGTCAGGTAATTTATCTGAATCCCAGTCGTAAACTCGCCAGGCTACTTGAGTATGCAGCTGACACAGCGAGCCAATTTTGAGAAGCAAGCGAGAGAGTAAATGTAGACCGCAAGGCTTCTAATGAAAACATACCTCCATCTTGTTGACAAAATTGGCTCCAGAAGCAAACTATGGGAATACTTTGCTGACAGAGCAGATGAGGCCCAAACCACCAAGACAACGAAGCAAAAGGTGGTTCAAAGCAGAGGTTTAGTTCCAAAAGAAGACATGAAAAAGACTTCACACATGACATTAGCAATGTTACATTATACTACTGGCAACTAAATTTTAATAATTTTCTGAGTGGGGCAGGTTAAATTAATTTAATACGGGGGGGGGGGTTAAACTAATTTAATACGGGGTAGGGTTAAACTAGTTTAATATTGGGGAGGGGGTAGGGATAAACTAGTTTAATACGGGGGGGTAGGGTTAAACTAGTTTAATATTGGGGGGAGGGGGTAGGGTTAAACTCGTTTAATACGGGGGGAGGGTAGGGTTAAAATAGTGTAATATGGGGGAGGGTAGGGTTAAACTAGTTTAATATGGGTGGGGTAGGGATAAACGAGTTTAATATGGGTGGGGTAGGGTTAAACTAGTTTAATATGGGGTGGGGTAGGGTTAAACTAGTTCAATATGGGGTGGGGTAGGGTTAAACTAGTTCAATATTGGGGGGATAGGGATAAACTAGTTTAATATTGGGGGATAGGGATAAACTAGTTTAATATTGGGGGGATAGGGATAAACTAGTTTAATACAGGGGGTCAGGGATAAACTAGTTTAATACAGGGGGGTCAGGGATAAACTAGTTTAATACAGGGGGGTCAGGATAAACTAGTTTAAAACGGGGGGGTCAGGGATAAACTAGTTTAATACGGGGGTCAGGACAAACTAGTTTAATACGGGGGTCAGGATAAACTAGTTTAATACAGGGGGGTCAGGATAAACTAGTTTAATACGGGGGTCAGGACAAACTAGTTTAATACAGGGGGGTCAGGACAAACTAGTTTAATACAGGGGGGGTCAGGATAAACAAGTTTAATACAGGGGGGTCCGGATAAAGGTCATCACCTTTTCCTTGTTTACATTGGCCCGAGGAGCACGCACACCGTGGCGACGTCATGACACCGTGGCGACGTCATGACACCGTGGCGACGTCATGACACCGTGGCGACGTCATGACACCGTGGCGACGTCATGACACCGTGGCGACGTCATGACACCGTGGTATCTAACGCTACTATCATACAGCTGTGTACAGACGGGGGACACTGACCCACAACACCACGGCAGGAACAACATCTAGAGACAGAGAGTACTCACTCTCACACACACAGTTCCATAAACAACAGCTACTAAACATTAACACATGCTACCGTATCTCTGTTTTCACTCAATCACACGGGCGCCATTGATTTGCTTGGGTGCTGCTTCTCACGGAGAAAGATTATGTCAGAAGCCAATGTTTTGTAACAGACAAGAATGGATGGCTGTTACTGGGAAGGATGTCAAAACGGAACTAAAACAAGGAGGCACGCCGCTAACCAAACCAGTGTGTCCGTCTGTCAGTCTGTGAATATCCATTAGAGCGAACAGACGGCGAGACAGAATAAAGCACTCAGCAACAGGAAAACGGTTTTGCAACAACAACAAAAAACGAGAGCTACTCTTTGGTCAAATTCAGTTCTTCCACGTTTCTTTCCGCTTCAGTCTGATTTTTAGTAGTTGCCGAGCGGACAGTGTAGTGTAGTGTGACCGTGTCAGTGACACTACAGTGTAACACCACACTTTCACACTGTCACACTACACTGTCACACTGTCACTACAGTGTCACACCACACTTTCACACTGTCACACTACACTGTCACACTGTCACACTACAGTGTCACACCACACTTTCACACTACACTGTCACACTACAGTGTCACACTACACTTTCACACTGTCACACTACACTGTCACACTGTCACACTACAGTGTCACACCACACGTTCACACTGTCACACTACACTGTCACACTACAGTGTCACACTACACTTTCGCACTGTCGCACTACACTGTCGCACTACACTGTCGCACTACACTGTCGCACTACACTGTCGCACTACACTGTCGCACTACACTGTCACACTACACTGTCACACTACACTGTCACACTACACTACACTGTCACACTACACTGTCACACTGTCACACTACACTGTCACACCACACTTTCACACTACACTGTCACACTACAGTGTCACACTACACTGTCACACTGTCACACTACAGTGTCACACCACACTTTCACACTGTCACACTACACTGTCACACTACAGTGTCACACTACACTTTCGCACTGTCGCACTACACTGTCGCACTACACTGCCGCACTACACTGTCGCACTACACTGTCGCACTACACTGTCGCACTACACTACACTGTCACACTACACTGTCACACTACACTACACTGTCACACTACACTACACTGTCACACTACACTACACTGTCACACCACACTGCCGCACCACACTGCCGCACCACACTGCCGCACCACACTGCCGCACCACACTGCCGCACCACACTGCCGCACCACACTGCCGCACCACACTGCCACACCACACTGCCGCACTACACTGCCGCACTACACTGCCGCACTACACTGTCGCACTGTGACACTACACGGTCGCACTGTCACACTACATTGTCACACTACACTGTCACACCACACTTTCACACTGTCACACTACACTGTCACACTGTCACACTACAGTGTCACACCACACTTTCACACTGCCACACTACACTGTCACACTGTCACACTACAGTGTCACACCACACTTTCACACTACACTGTCACACTACAGTGTCACACTACACTTTCACACTGTCACACTACACTGTCACACTGTCACACTACAGTGTCACACCACACTTTCACACTGTCACACTACACTGTCACACTACAGTGTCACACTACACTTTCGCACTGTCGCACTACACTGTCGCACTACACTGTCGCACTACACTGTCGCACTACACTGTCACACTACACTACACTGTCACACTACACTACACTGTCACACTACACTAAACTGTCACACTACACTACACTGTCACACTACACTGTCGCACCACACTGTCGCACCACACTGTCGCACCACACTGTCGCACCACACTGCCGCACCACACTGCCGCACCACACTGCCGCACCACACTGCCGCACCACACTGCCGCACCACACTGCCGCACCACACTGCCGCACCACACTGCCACACTACACTGTCGCACTACACTGTCGCACTGTCACACTACACTGTCACACTACACGGTCGCACTGTCACACCACACTGTCACACCACACTGTCACACCACACTGTCACACCACACTGTCACACCACACTGTCACACCACACTGTCACACCACACTGTCACACCACACTGTCACACCACACTACACTGTCACACCACACTACACTGTCACACCACACTACACTGTCACACCACACTACACTGTCACACCACACTACACTACACTGTCACACCACACTACACTGTCACACTACACTACACTGTCACACTATACTACACTGTCACACTACACTACACTGTCACACCACACTACATTGTCACACTACACTGTCACACTACACTGTCACACTACACTGTCACACTACACTGTCACACCACACTGTCACACCACACTGTCACACCACACTGTCACACCACACTACACTGTCACACCACACTACACTGTCACACCACACTACACTGTCACACCACACTACACTGTCACACCACACTACACTGTCACACCACACTACACTGTCACACCACACTACACTACACTGTCACACCACACTACACTGTCACACCACACTACACTACACTGTCACACCACACTACACTGTCACACCACACTACACTGTCACACTATACTACACTGTCACACTACACTACACTGTCACACCACACTACATTGTCACACTACACTGTCACACTACACTGTCACACTACACTGTCACACTACATTGTCACACTACACTGCCACACTACACTGTCACACTACACTGTCGCACTACACTGTCGCACTACACTGTCGCACTACACTGTCGCACTACACTGTCGCACTACACTACACTGTCGCACTGTCACACTACACTGCCACACTACACTACACTGTCGCACTACACTGTCGCACTGTCACACTACACTGTCACACTACACTACACTGTCGCACTACACTGTCGCACTGTCACACTACACTGTCACACTACACGGTCGCACTGTCACACTACATTGTCACACCACACTGTCACACCACACTGTCGCACTACACTGTCACACCACACTGTCACACCACACTACACTGTCACACCACACTGTCACACCACACTACACTGTCACACCACACAACACTGTCACACCACACTACACTACACTGTCACACCACACTACACTACACTGTCACACCACACTACACTGTCACACCACACTACACTACACTGTCACACCACACTACACTGTCACATTATACTACACTGTCACACCACACTACACTGTCACACCACACTACACTGTCACACTACACTGTCACACTACACTGTCACACTACATTGTCACACTATATTGTCGCACTACACTGCCGCACTACACTGTCGCACTACACTGTCGCACTGTCACACTACGCTGCCACACTACACTACACTGCCACACTACACTACACTGTCGCACTACACTGTCGCACTACACTGTCGCACTGTCACACTACGCTGCCACACTACACTACACTGTCGCACTACACTGTCGCACTACACTGTCGCACTACACTGTCGCACTACACTGTCGCACTACACTGTCACACTACACTACACTGTCACACTGTCACACTACACTGTCGCACTACACTGTCACACTACACTGTCACACTACACTGTCACACTAAACTACACTGCCACACTACACTGTCACACTACACTGTCACACTACACTACACTGTCGCACTGTCACACTACACTACACTGTCGCACTACACTGTCACATTACACTGTCACACTACACTGTCACACTACACTGTCACACTACACTGTCGCACTACACTGCCACACTACACTGCCACACTACACTGTCACACCACACTACACTGTCACACCACACTACACTGTCACACCACACTACACTGTCACACCACACTACACTACACTGTCACACCACACTACACTGTCACACCACACTACACTGTCACACCACACTACACTGTCACACCACACTACACTGTCACACCACACTACATTGTCACACTACACTGTCGCACTACACTGTCACACCACACTGTCACACCACACTGTCACACTACATTGTCACAGTATATTGTCACACTACACTGCCACACTACACTGCCACACTACACTGTCGCACTACACTGTCGCACTACACTACACTGTCGCACTACACTACACTGTCGCACTGTCACACTACACTGCCACACTACACTACACTGTCGCACTACACTGTCGCACTACACTGTCGCACTACACTGTCGCACTACACTGTCGCACTACACTGTCGCACTACACTGTCACACTACACTGTCACACTACACTACACTGTCGCACTACACTGCCACACTACACTACACTGTCGCACTACACTGTCACACTACACTGTCACACTACATTGTCACACTACACTGTCACACTACACTGTCACACTACACTGTCACACTATATTGTCACACTACACTGCCACACTACACTGTCACACTACACTGTCGCACTACACTGTCGCACTACACTGTCGCACTACACTGTCGCACTACACTACACTGTCGCACTGTCACACTACACTGCCACACTACACTACACTGTCGCACTACACTGTCGCACTGTCACACTACACTGTCACACTACACTACACTGTCGCACTACACTGTCGCACTGTCACACTACACTGTCACACTACACGGTCGCACTGTCACACTACATTGTCACACCACACTGTCACACCACACTGTCGCACTACACTGTCACACCACACTGTCACACCACACTACACTGTCACACCACACTGTCACACCACACTACACTGTCACACCACACAACACTGTCACACCACACTACACTACACTGTCACACCACACTACACTACACTGTCACACCACACTACACTGTCACACCACACTACACTACACTGTCACACCACACTACACTGTCACATTATACTACACTGTCACACCACACTACACTGTCACACCACACTACACTGTCACACTACACTGTCACACTACACTGTCACACTACATTGTCACACTACATTGTCACACTATATTGTCGCACTACACTGCCGCACTACACTGTCGCACTACACTGTCGCACTACACTGTCGCACTACACTGTCGCACTACACTACACTGCCACACTACACTACACTGTCGCACTACACTGTCGCACTACACTGTCGCACTACACTGTCGCACTGTCACACTACGCTGCCACACTACACTACACTGTCGCACTACACTGTCGCACTACACTGTCGCACTACACTGTCGCACTACACTGTCACACTACACTACACTGTCACACTGTCACACTACACTGTCGCACTACACTGTCACACTACACTGTCACACTACACTGTCACACTAAACTACACTGCCACACTACACTGTCACACTACACTGTCACACTACACTACACTGTCGCACTGTCACACTACACTACACTGTCGCACTACACTGTCACATTACACTGTCACACTACACTGTCACACTACACTGTCACACTACACTGTCACACTACACTGTCGCACTACACTGCCACACTACACTGCCACACTACACTGTCACACCACACTACACTGTCACACCACACTACACTGTCACACCACACTACACTGTCACACCACACTACACTACACTGTCACACCACACTACACTGTCACACCACACTACACTGTCACACCACACTACACTGTCACACCACACTACACTGTCACACCACACTACATTGTCACACTACACTGTCGCACTACACTGTCACACCACACTGTCACACCACACTGTCACACTACATTGTCACAGTATATTGTCACACTACACTGCCACACTACACTGCCACACTACACTGTCGCACTACACTGTCGCACTACACTACACTGTCGCACTACACTACACTGTCGCACTGTCACACTACACTGCCACACTACACTACACTGTCGCACTACACTGTCGCACTACACTGTCGCACTACACTGTCGCACTACACTGTCGCACTACACTGTCACACTACACTGTCACACTACACTACACTGTCGCACTACACTGCCACACTACACTACACTGTCGCACTACACTGTCACACTGTCACACTACACTGTCGCACTACACTGTCACACTAAACTGTCACACTAGTCACACTACACTGTCGCACTACACTACACTGTCACACTAAACTACACTGCCACACTACACTGTCACACTACACTACACTGTCGCACTGTCACACTACACTGCACTGTCACACTACACTGTCACACTACACTGTCACACTACACTGCCGCACTAAACTACACTGCCGCACTAAACTACACTGCCGCACTAAACTACACTGCCGCACTAAACTACACTGCCACACTAAACTACACTGCCACACTAAACTACACTGCCACACTACACTGTCACACTAAACTACACTGTCACACTAAACTACACTGTCACACTACACTGTCACACTACACTGCCACACTACACTGCCACACTAAACTACACTGCCACACTACATTGTCGCACTACACTGTCACACTAAACTACACTGCCACACTACACTGTCACACTACACTGTCACACTACACTGTCACACTACACTGTCACACTACACTGTCACACTAAACGACACTGTCGCACTGTCACACTACACTGCCACACTACACTGATATACTAACCTCACTACACTCACACTAGTTAGTAGGTCTACACCGGTTGTTTACGAAGCATGTGACAAATCAAATTGATTTGAAGAACCCATGCTAACAAGCTAACGTTGCCTTGCTACTTCCAGACAAATGAGAAAACATCTCACCTCTGACCATCGTCTCGTCCTAGCAGAGCTGGTTAGGCTGTTTTCATGATATCTTTAGGATTTATCACTAAATGGGTTACTGGCAACGAGATGGCCAGAGTGAATTATTTACGAACGCAACCTAAACGCATCAGTACAAAATATCTAACCACCTGTACCTGGCATGTGTGTAGCTATGAGGTTAATGGTCCATACTGATGAGTACTGACCAGGTAGTTGGTGTGTTCGTGTTCTTCGCAATGAGAAACGCTACAGATATGTGTTACAAAACAAGACATGAATACCCACATACCTCAGCAAGCTGTATCCTGGTGTACACTACTGGGTGTACACTACTGATATATACTACTGGGTGTACACTACTGGGTCTACACTACCAATGTACACTACTGGGTGTACACTACTGATGTATACTACTGGATGTATACTCACGGTGTGTATACTACTGGTGTACACTACTAGATGTATACTACTGGGTGTATACTACTGGTGTACACTACTAGATGTATACTACTGGGTGTATACTACTGGGTGTATACTACTGGGTGTATACTACTGGGTGTATACTACTGGATGTACACTACTGGATGTACACTACTGATGCATACTACTGGGTGTACACTACTGGGTCTACACTACCAATGTACACTACTGGGTGTACACTACTGATGTATACTACTGGATGTATACTCACGGTGTGTATACTACTGGTGTACACTACTAGATGTATACTACTGGGTGTATACTACTGGGTGTATACTACTGGATGTACACTACTGGATGTACACTACTGATGCATACTACTGGGTGTACACTACTGATGCATACTACTGGGTGTACACTACTGATGTATACTACTGGGTGTATACTACTGATGTATACTACTGGGTGTATACTACTGGGTGTATACTACTGGGTGTATACTACTGGGTGTATACTACTGGGTGTATACTACTGACGTATACTACTGGTGTATACTACTGGATGTATACTACTGGGTGTATACTACTGGATGTATACTACTGGGTGTATACTACTGGGCGTATACTACTGGGTGTATACTACTGGGTGTATACTACTGACGTATACTACTGATATATACTACTGGGTGTATACTACTGGGTGTATACTACTGATATATACTACTGGGTGTATACTACTGATGTATACTACTGGATGTATACTACTGGGTGTATACTACTGGGTGTATACTACTGGGTGTATACTACTGGGTGTATACTACTGGGCGTATACTACTGATATATACTACTGGGTGTACACTACTGATATATACTACTGGTGTATACTACTGGGCGTATACTACTGATATATACTACTGGTGTATACTACTGGGCGTATACTACTGGGTGTATACTACTGATATATACTACTGGGTGTACACTACTGATGCATACTACTGGGTGTATACTACTTGTGTATAATACTGCTGTATACTACTGGATGTACACTACTGGGTGTACACTACTGGGTGTACACTACTGGGTGTATACTACTGGATGTACACTACTGGGTGTATACTACTGATATATACTACTGGGTGTACACTACTGATGCATACTACTGGGTGTATACTACTTGTGTATAATACTGCTGTATACTACTGGGTGTATACTACTGATATATACTACTGGTGTATACTACTGGGCGTATACTACTGGGTGTATACTACTGGATGTACACTACTGGGTGTACACTACTGGGTGTATACTACTGGATGTACACTACTGGGTGTATACTACTGGATGTACACTACTGGATGTACACTACTGGGTGTATACTACTGATATATACTACTGGGTGTACACTACTGATATATACTACTGGGTGTATACTACTGATATATACTACTGGATGTATACTACTGATATATACTACTGATGTATACTACTGGGTGTATACTACTGGGTGTATACTACTGGATGTACACTACTGATATATACTACTGGGTGTATACTACTGGGTGTATACTACTGATGTATACTACTGGTGTATACTACTGGGTGTATACTACTGGGTGTATACTACTGGGTGTATACTACTGGGTGTATACTACTGATATATACTACTGGGTGTATACTACTGATATATACTACTGGGTGTATACTACTGATATATACTACTGGGTGTATACTACTGGATGTACACTACTGGGTGTACACTACTGGGTGTATACTACTGGGTGTATACTACTGGGTGTATACTACTGATATATACTACTGGGTGTATACTACTGGATGTACACTACTGGGTGTATACTACTGATATATACTACTGGGTGTATACTACTGATATATACTACTGGGTGTATACTACTGATATATACTACTGGGTGTATACTACTGGATGTACACTACTGGGTGTATACTACTGATATATACTACTGGGTGTATACTACTGATGTACACTACTGGGTGTATACTACTGGGTGTATACTACTGGATGTACACTACTGATATATACTACTGGTGTATACTACTGGGTGTATACTACTGGGCGTATACTCACTGTGTGATGGTGTTCTGGACACTTTTCTCATTGAGCGTCATTCCAGGGGGCGGATCATTTTGCAAAGCCATTAGTTCCTTTTGTAGCCTTTTCTGTAAGGTTAGAAAAGACACGTTTCAGCTGTAGCTGGAATACAATAATAGGAGGTGTCTTTTTAATTGAAAACTACTCGTGTAAACATGATGCGACCGATCTGAGACACAATCCTCAAAGATGTCAGTACTTCCCTTGTTAGACAATGAACTCGACAGACACAGACTAACAGCTAGCTGAATGTCTCGTAATATCGTCTAATTTAAAGATGAAAATCAAAAAGCTCGGTGTTATTTACACGACAGCCAGTACAGCCTACGCAGTGTTTACATCGGCTTTGATAGCAACTAGAGGGTTGGATAATGAACATTTAGGGTTTCAGCTGGATAAGGTTTCAGGGAATGCAGAAGTAACATCATTAAAACTAGTTAATCCACCTAATGAATATCAAGACAAGTTTACCCAGCCAGACTACTACATAACACCGTAAATAGACAAACCACCGTAACGTTAGTCCGCTATCCAGTTTCGCTAGTTCTGCTACTGGCTGGCATGTCACTACACTCATAATTAGATTTTTCTTCCGGTAATCTCGCAAATGACGGTCTCCAACGGAGCACATAACGTTTTAGCTCGATAGTTAGTTATTAAAAACGCACTGTGTCAGGTGCAGTGGGGTTTTTATTCTATTGATGGTAGGTGCAGGCGTCGAAGTGACACAGTAAACAAATCAGTACACATAATAATACAATTAAAATAATAAATAATATGTTCACTTGACTTGAAATAACAAATGGAAGAAAGAGAGGGGAAAATAGGAGATATCCGATGAAAACGGATCCTCCGTCAGTAGGTCTTACCTGCATCGACGCCATGATGGAACCCCCCCGCATCAGGACGACGCTACGGCCTCATGTCGTCACATGGGCTGGGGGGGGGGGGTGTTCACAAAACAAAACAGAAATGATTGCACTGAAAACAGTGTTGCCCTTCCCTGTACTGTGTCCGGAGGACAGAAAATATAACCAAAGATGCTCGAGTTTTTGGGCGGCAGGGTTGCCTAGTGGTTAGAGCGTTGGACTAGTAACCCGAAGTTCAAAACCCCGGAGCTGACAAGGTACAAATCTGTCGTTCTGCCCCTGAACAGAATGTGTTCTTAACTGACTTGCCTGGTTAAATAAAGGTCAAATAAAAAAATAAAAAATGAATCCAGAGTAAGCGCAGTTTAATCGAAAATGTGAATTGGGGGTGTCACAAAGGGGTTAGAGACAAGGCAGCACGGTGTTGGGGGAGAAGATATCTGAAGTTCAATGACCTCTAGTAGTGTCAGTGAAATAAAGGGCCCTTTCAAAGATTCCACAGATTTTCCTGGAGAAAAATCATAACCAATTGTATGTGTGGAACAGTGAAGAGCATTGATGGTTGTAACAACAGGCTGTTGAATACCAACATGATAATCATACCTCAGTCAGCACGCAGAGATATTTTTTGTTAGCACAATTTCCCAGATATGGCTATTTTTCATTCTGAACATAGATGTTTCTGGATGAACCAGTGTGTTTGCGGTGAATAGTCTCTTCACTTCACGGGCCCCTTTGTCCTGTTGTCTCTGCACAACAATGTTTTGTACCATGTTTTGTGCTGCTGCCATGTTGTTGTCATGTTGTGTTGCTATCATGCTGTGTTGTCATGTGTTGCTGACATGCTATGTTGTTGTTTTAGGTCTCTCTTTATGTAGTGTTGTGTTGTGTTGTCTCTCTTGTCATGATGTGTGTTTTGTCCTATATTACATACAGTACCAGTCAAACATTTGGACACACCTACTCATTCAATGTTTTTTTTTATTTTATTTTTTTACAATTTCTACATTGTAGAATAATAGCGAAGACATCAAAACTATGAAATAACATATAAGGTATCATGTTGTAACCAAAAAAGTGTTAAACAAATCAAAATATATTTTATATTTGAGATTCTTCAAAGTTGCCACCCTTTGCCTTGATGACAGTTTTGCATACTCTTGGCGTTCTCTCAACCAGCTTCATGAAGTAGTCACCTGGAATGCATTTCAATGTGCCTTGTTAAAAGTTAATTTGTGTAATTTCTTTCCTTTTTATTGCATTTGAGCCAATCAGTTGTGTTGTGACAAGGTAGGGCTGGTATAAAGAAGATTTTAGTTGGTAAAATCACAAATATACTTTATGGCAAGAACTGCTCAAATAAGCAAAGAGAATTGACAGTCTATCTTTACTTTAAGACAGGAAGGTCAGTCAATACGGAACATTTCAAGAACTTTGAAAGTTTCTTCAAGTGCAGTCGCAAAAACCTTTAAGTGCTATGATGAAACTGGCTCTCATGAGGACCGCCACAGGAAAGGAAGACCCAGAGTTACCTCTGCTGCAGAGGATAAGTTCATTAGAGTTACCTCTGCTGCAGAGGATAAGTTCATTAGAGTTACCTCTGCTGCAGAGGATAAGTTCATTAGAGTTACCTCTGCTGTAGAGGATAAGTTCATTAGAGTTACCTCTGCTGCAGAGGATAAGTTCATTAGAGTTACCTCTGCTGCAGAGGATAAGTTCATTAGAGTTACCTCTGCTGTAGAGGATAAGTTCATTAGAGTTACCTCTGCTGCAGAGGATAAGTTCATTAGAGTTACCTCTGCTGCAGAGGATAAGTTCATTAGAGTTACCTCTGCTGCAGAGGATAAGTTCATTACAGTTACCTCTGCTGCAGAGGATAAGTTCATTACAGTCACCTCTGCTGCAGAGGATAAGTTCATTACAGTTACCTCTGCTGCAGAGGATAAGTTCATTACAGTCACCTCTGCTGCAGAGGATAAGTTCATTAGAGTTACCTCTGCTGCAGAGGATAAGTTCATTACAGTTACCTCTGCTGTAGAGGATAAGTTCATTAGAGTTACCTCTGCTGCAGAGGATAAGTTCATTAGAGTTACCTCTGCTGCAGAGGATAAGTTCATTAGAGTTACCTCTGCTGCAGAGGATAAGTTCATGGAGTTACCTCTGCTGCAGAGGATAAGTTCATTAGAGTTACCTCTGCTGCAGAGGATAAGTTCATTAGAGTTACCTCTGCTGCAGAGGATAAGTTCATTAGAGTTACCTCTGCTGCAGAGGATAAGTTCATTAGAGTTACCTCTGCTGCAGAGGATAAGTTCATTAGAGTTACCTCTGCTGCAGAGGATAAGTTCATTAGAGTTACCTCTGCTGCAGAGGATAAGTTCATTAGAGTTACCTCTGCTGCAGAGGATAAGTTCATTAGAGTTACCTCTGCTGCAGAGGATAAGTTCATTAGAGTTACCTCTGCTGCAGAGGATAAGTTCATTAGAGTTACCTCTGCTGCAGAGGATAAGTTCATTAGAGTTACCTCTGCTGCAGAGGATAAGTTCATTAGAGTTACCTCTGCTGCAGAGGATAAGTTCATTACAGTTACCTCTGCTGCAGAGGATAAGTTCATTAGAGTTACCTCTGCTGCAGAGGATAAGTTCATTAGAGTTACCTCTGCTGCAGAGGATAAGTTCATTAGAGTTACCTCTGCTGCAGAGGATAAGTTCATTACAGTTACCTCTGCTGCAGAGGATAATTTCATTACAGTTACCTCTGCTGCAGAGGATAAGTTCATTAGAGTTACCTCTGCTGCAGAGGATAAGTTCATTAGAGTTACCTCTGCTGCAGAGGATAAGTTCATTAGAGTTACCTCTGCTGCAGAGGATAAGTTCATTAGAGTTACCTCTGCTGCAGAGGATAAGTTCATTAGAGTTACCTCTGCTGCAGAGGATAAGTTCATTACAGTTACCTCTGCTGCAGAGGATAAGTTCATTAGAGTTACCTCTGCTGCAGAGGATAAGTTCATTAGAGTTACCTCTGCTGCAGAGGATAAGTTCATTAGAGTTACCTCTGCTGCAGAGGATAAGTTCATTAGAGTTACCTCTGCTGCAGAGGATAAGTTCATTACAGTTACCTCTGCTGCAGAGGATAAGTTCATTAGAGTTACCTCTGCTGCAGAGGATAAGTTCATTAGAGTTACCTCTGCTGCAGAGGATAAGTTCATTACAGTTACCTCTGCTGCAGAGGATAAGTTCATTAGAGTTACCTCTGCTGCAGAGGATAAGTTCATTAGAGTTACCTCTGCTGCAGAGGATAAGTTCATTAGAGTTACCTCTGCTGCAGAGGATAAGTTCATTAGAGTTACCTCTGCTGCAGAGGATAAGTTCATTAGAGTTACCTCTGCTGCAGAGGATAAGTTCATTACAGTTACCTCTGCTGCAGAGGATAAGTTCATTAGAGTTACCTCTGCTGCAGAGGATAAGTTCATTAGAGTTACCTCTGCTGCAGAGGATAAGTTCATTAGAGTTACCTCTGCTGCAGAGGATAAGTTCATTACAGTTACCTCTGCTGCAGAGGATAAGTTCATTAGAGTTACCTCTGCTGCAGAGGATAAGTTCATTAGAGTTACCTCTGCTGCAGAGGATAAGTTCATTAGAGTTACCTCTGCTGTAGAGGATAAGTTCATTAGAGTTACCTCTGCTGCAGAGGATAAGTTCATTAGAGTTACCTCTGCTGCAGAGGATAAGTTCATTAGAGTTACCTCTGCTGCAGAGGATAAGTTCATTACAGTTACCTCTGCTGCAGAGGATAAGTTCATTACAGTTACCTCTGCTGCAGAGGATAAGTTCATTAGAGTTACCTCTGCTGCAGAGGATAAGTTCATTACAGTTACCTCTGCTGTAGAGGATAAGTTCATTAGAGTTACCTCTGCTGCAGAGGATAAGTTCATTAGAGTTACCTCTGCTGCAGAGGATAAGTTCATTAGAGTTACCTCTGCTGCAGAGGATAAGTTCATTAGAGTTACCTCTGCTGCAGAGGATAAGTTCATTAGAGTTACCTCTGCTAAAGAGGATAAGTTCATTAGAGTTACCTCTGCTGCAGAGGATAAGTTCATTACAGTTACCTCTGCTGCAGAGGATAAGTTCATTACAGTTACCTCTGCTGCAGAGGATAAGTTCATTAGAGTTACCTCTGCTGCAGAGGATAAGTTCATTAGAGTTACCTCTGCTGCAGAGGATAAGTTCATTAGAGTTACCTCTGCTGCAGAGGATAAGTTCATTAGAGTTACCTCTGCTGCAGAGGATAAGTTCATTAGAGTTACCTCTGCTGCAGAGGATAAGTTCATCAGAGTTACCTCTGCTGCAGAGGATAAGTTCATTAGAGTTACCTCTGCTGCAGAGGATAAGTTCATTAGAGTTACCTCTGCTGCAGAGGATAAGTTCATTAGAGTTACCTCTGCTGCAGAGGATAAGTTCATTAGAGTTACCTCTGCTGCAGAGGATAAGTTCATTAGAGTTACCTCTGCTGCAGAGGATAAGTTCATTAGAGTTACCTCTGCTGCAGAGGATAAGTTCATTAGAGTTACCTCTGCTGTAGAGGATAAGTTCATTAGAGTTACCTCTGCTGCAGAGGATAAGTTCATTAGAGTTACCTCTGCTGCAGAGGATAAGTTCATTAGAGTTACCTCTGCTGCAGAGGATAAGTTCATTAGAGTTACCTCTGCTGCAGAGGATAAGTTCATTAGAGTTACCTCTGCTGCAGAGGATAAGTTCATTAGAGTTACCTCTGCTGCAGAGGATAAGTTCATTAGAGTTACCTCTGCTGCAGAGGATAAGTTCATTACAGTTACCTCTGCTGCAGAGGATAAGTTCATTAGAGTTACCTCTGCTGCAGAGGATAAGTTCATTACAGTTACCTCTGCTGCAGAGGATAAGTTCATTAGAGTTACCTCTGCTGCAGAGGATAAGTTCATTAGAGTTACCTCTGCTGCAGAGGATAAGTTCATTAGAGTTACCTCTGCTGCAGAGGATAAGTTCATTAGAGTTACCTCTGCTGCAGAGGATAAGTTCATTAGAGTTACCTCTGCTGCAGAGGATAAGTTCATTAGAGTTACCTCTGCTGCAGAGGATAAGTTCATTAGAGTTACCTCTGCTGCAGAGGATAAGTTCATTAGAGTTACCTCTGCTGCAGAGGATAAGTTCATTAGAGTTACCTCTGCTGCAGAGGATAAGTTCATTACAGTTACCTCTGCTGCAGAGGATAAGTTCATTAGAGTTACCTCTGCTGCAGAGGATAAGTTCATTAGAGTTACCTCTGCTGCAGAGGATAAGTTCATTAGAGTTACCTCTGCTGCAGAGGATAAGTTCATTAGAGTTACCTCTGCTGCAGAGGATAAGATTGAGTTACCTCTGCTGCAGAGGATAAGTTCATTAGAGTTACCTCTGCTGCAGAGGATAAGTTCATTACAGTTACCTCTGCTGTAGAGGATAAGTTCATTAGAGTTACCTCTGCTGCAGAGGATAAGTTCATTAGAGTTACCTCTGCTGCAGAGGATAAGTTCATTAGAGTTACCTCTGCTGCAGAGGATAAGTTCATTACAGTTACCTCTGCTGCAGAGGATAAGTTCATTAGAGTTACCTCTGCTGTAGAGGATAAGTTCATTAGAGTTACCTCTGCTGCAGAGGATAAGTTCATTAGAGTTACCTCTGCTGCAGAGGATCAGTTCATTAGAGTTACCAGCCTCAGAAATTGCAGCCCAAATAAATGCTTCACAGACACATGTCAACATCTACTGTTCAGAGGAGACTAATTGAATCAGGCCTTCATGGTCAAATTGCTGCAAAGAAACCACTACTAAAGGACACCAAATAGAAGAAGGGACTTGCTTGGGCCAAGAAACATGAGCAATGGACATTAGACCGGTGAAAATCTGTCCTTTGGTCTGATGAGTCCAAATTTGAGATTTTTGGTTCCACTGCCATGTCTTTGTGAGACGCAGAGTAGGTGAACGGATGCTCTCCACTTGTTTGGTTCCCACCGTGAAGCATGGAGGAGGAGGTGTGATGGTGCTTTGCTAGTGACACTGTAACTAGCATGGCTACCATAGCATTCTGCAGCGATGCGCCATCCCATCTGGGTTGTGCTTAGTGGGACTATCATTTGTTTTTCAACAGGACAATGACCCAACACACCTCCAGGCTGTGTAAGGGCTATTTTACCAAAAAGGAGTGATGGAGTGCTGCATCAGATGACCTGGCCCACACAATCACCCGACCTCAACCCAATTGAGATGGTTTGGGATGAGTTGGACCGCAGAGAGTGAAGGAAAAGCATCCAACAAGTATTCAGCATATGTGGGAACTCCTTCAAGACTGTTGGAAAAGCATTC
>NW_027012135.1:0-20662 GCF_036934945.1 Oncorhynchus masou masou
TTGGAGTTGTATACAGAGTGAAACAACTGCCAAAAAGGCAGACAAAGGGAAAAGAACGAGAACGTTACCCGAGGCATTATGGTGTGTAACACACACAGTTCCATTGTTGCATTTTTATTTAGAATTGCTTATAAAGAATCCGCAACAACCCTGTCATATCGGCCTACCAGCAAAACACGTTTATATAGCCTATAGGCCAACATTTTATAGGACCGTAGGCCTATTGAGGATATCAGAAGGCCTCTGCACAAACTGAGTGGATGGCACTCACACATGAGAAATAGGAAAGGCCGAACATTCCATATGAGGGAATTCAAAGCCTTCTCTCTACGTTTGATACTATTGAATTATAAATTAATTTAAGGTCTACAAAACGTTTTTCTACTTCATATCTAATCTCGAAGTGACATAGAAGTGATATTGAATAGAAAGCTTTCCTTTGTAGGCCTGAACTAATTATGCATTAAATTAAGCCGAAAAGTAGCACTAGCAGTCCAGAAAAATACATAAACAAGTCCCCGTTAAATTAAAGCTATAAAGGCAAGTACTAGAAATAAACATTTAAATGTAGATAGTCTGCCTAAACATTCTACCTAAACATTCAAATAGCCTATCTCTGTATCTTGAAAGGAACACGTAGCCTACTGGCGAAGCCTGCCAAAACGAGTCTCTTTCTTTCAATAGCCAAGGACTGAGCAGGTAGCCTAACGTTGGATGAAAACAGCACTCAGCACAAATGTAGGCTATATTTGCATTGCCAAGATTTACAACCGGCAGAAAATAAAAAGAAAAGCGTTGCCGAGGGGGAAAATAACTGCTGACTGTGGGGACCAGTAAATTGTAATCTCTTCCAGAAAACATGTTCTGCTATAGCCGCGTTCTGTGTTTCTGTAGAACCACTTTAGACGACCGCGGCATCTCTGAACTTCTCTTCTCTCTTGTTATATTTGACTCACATCATATAGACTGTTATAATAGGAACAAACCTCCTCTCTTGTTATATTTGACTCACATCATATAGACTGTTAAAATAGGAACAAACCTCCTCTCTTGTTATATTTGACTCACATCATATAGACTGTTAAAATAGGAACAAACCTCCTCTCTTGTTATATTTGACTCACATCATATAGACTGTTATATTAGGAACAAACCTCATCTCTTGTTATATTTGACTCACATCATATAGACTGTTATAATAGGAACAAACCTCCTCTCTTGTTATATTTGACTCACATCATATAGACTGTTATAATAGGAACAAACCTCCTCTCTTGTTATATTTGACTCACATCATATAGACTGTTAAAATAGGAACAAACCTCCTCGCACTTCATCTCAGTAAAAACAGATCCAAGTGGCGGGAAACTCCGCGTTAGGCGCGAGGCTCAACCAAAAGCAACAAGACTTGCAGCCAAATAGGTCATCTTTTTCTCACACAAAAATTGAACATTTTACTATTCAGAAACATAAATATACCCAGTGTGTGTTATCTATAGAGCCAATGTTACACTACATATAATTTTGCTTCCAGGTTTTTACTCTGAATAGGCCCATCTGCAGACCTACATGGACCTAATGGTTTCTAACAATTTTAACTATCAACCCCATATAATAACCCAAATGATAAAGATTGACTACAAATAATTTTTCGGAATAAGATGAATAAAGAAATGGTCTATTTTCATACATTATCTGCAGGTTATGTGGCCCTACGGATGCAGCCTATTTGTACGTTACTGGAATCTTCTGTTTTTTTCTAGTATGGCCTTAAACGAGTAGAGACGCATCATGTAATAACATCAAAATAATCCTACATAGATAAATGAACCATGAATACACCCCAATGATATATTCAATGTTTCTTTACTGCTTCAAATGACTAAATAAATACATTACATGTTGACAAATTCTGCTACATATTGAGATTTAACAACTGATACGTGCAACTAATACACAAACGTCACCATTTCCTGTGCATGCTTTGCCATTTCATTTGAACCTGGTTGCCATCTCTGTTGAGCAATTCCATTCCACTCCTTCGTCATTTACCAAAGACATGAGGAACGTCAGCTAAAAAGACCGTAGATCCGAAATCAAATGATCAAGTTGATTAAATGATGTTTCATTTTCGTGCACTTCATGATTATAGCCTGAATCACTACTTCTAAGGTACATTTACTCAGAAACATGCTTTTTGCTTTACTGGACAATAGTGCAATCCTCTCTATTTCTACTGTTGGCCAATTTTGGTAAATTCAGTTATAAACAATGAAATGCAATATAAAAGCTCATTCATTCATTTTCTAAAATAGTTTTTTTTAAAAGAGAGCAATTAAGTTGAATTTAAATGTATTGTTGAGACAGTTTGGTAACCTAAACGTTTTCCTGTAAATAACATAGGCCTTTTATGTGGTTTAGCAGTTGAGTATAGGAGAAATTATATGTTCTTCTAAAAATACAAAATGTACAGTAGAAAAAACGAATTAACCACCAGCATATTTGTATATGCTAATTATAATATTTAGGAATAATAAAATGATGTTTCTTTACTCAAATGCCTTGCTCATACATAGTCATATCATGCAGAACATATCAGGTCTAAAAACACTTCAATCCATTGCTATTCACATAGCACTGCTTCTATAGTCATGTTTCTTATTTTTCATAGTAAAAGTTGTAGAAATGCATTTTAGGGATGCAATACAAATAACACAATTCAACTATCGTGTCGTTAGACTAGATTCTGATTTCCGCATGGGCATTACTTATAAACAGGGATATGATGTAAAAATAATAATAATATGGCTAAGGTCAAGTTGTGGAAGGAAAATCGAATTAGTTCAAAAATGCGATTGGAACGTATGACTACTTCATTCTATTTTAGTATAAAGGTTCATTCAAGATGGTGAAGCAATGACTGGTGAGTGACACGAGTACCGGAGAACTGCACGTATTCTCTTGCTCTCCCATAAAACACAAAGTCACTGGAGAGCGCGAGGACGGACGTGTCACAGTTGAAATTGGGAGGACAACGTTCGACATCTGCTCAGTAAAATCACATATTGACAGGTACTGCGATGATGTAAGGGAAAGAGTCAGAGGATTTGGACCAGGGCACAGAGGGATATTTTCCACGTCAAATGCTCGTGTGTGTGTGTGTGTGTGTGTGTGTGTGTGTGTGTGTGTGTGTGTGTGTGTGTGTGTGTGTGTTCGTGTTCGTGTGTGTGTGTGTGTGTGTGTGCGCTTACTTTCAAGGGTGTTCTGTATTCAAGTTTCGGTGCTCTAGAATGGGTGCGGAATTACTATGAGTCATGAAGTTGTTAAAAGGGCCTGTGCTTTGCCGAGAAGTTCCAATACAAACTTCTTAACTTCCCTCCTTGTACAGGGCATGAATATCTGCATTAGTATGGAGAATTCTGCCATTTAGGCTGCTCTGTATTACAAGAAAGGGGGAAAAAATGTGTTCCTATAGCTACAGCCAAGTTTCCATGTTTTCTTCCCACGGGGAAAGGAGGAAAAGCAAGGTGCGCAGGACAGCAGAGCCGCACTGCAGTTGCAGCAGACTCGCATACCATTACACGTTTGCAACTGTATATAAACCATAGGGTTTAAAAATACAGGTTACAATAGTGTTCTTCTCACAAACACACTTTCTCTCTCGCCGCCGCTCTTCTCCCTCACAAAACACACTTCCTCACACTCCACTGCAAAATAAAACACAAGGGTCTCTCTCTGCTCTCTCTTTCTATACATTCCCTTATCCTCTCAACCTGCATTCACTGCCAAAATCCAGAATAGTACCAATTTGGTGCCATGCACTTGAATCAGTGTAACTGCAACCACTTTTAGTCTTCCCCAGCCTGAAGTTAACATAACTCCCTGAGAAAATGAGAAGAAACTCTGTCCGTCCGTCCGTCCGTCCGTCCTTCCTTCCTTCCTTCCTTCCTTCCTTCCTTCCTTCCTTCCTTCCTTCCTTCCTTCCTTCCTTCCATCCTTCCATCCTTCCTTTCCTTTATTTCTTTCTTTTCTCGTTAGTGAGGCAGTTAGAATGATGATTAATGTGCGTCTGTGCATCGTTTGTAATTATCCCTGTTTACACACGGACTCATTACTATGTGTGAAAGTCTGGAACCATTTCCGTGGTGAGGGAGTGAGTGTGTGTGTGTGTGTGTGTGTGTGTGTGTGTGTGTGTGTGTGTGTGTGTGTGTGTGTGTGTGTGTGTGTGTGTCAGGCCTGAGTGTATTTGTGCTATAAACGGACCCAGACTCTACAGGGCACTGCCCGGATCGGAGCCTCTTCCAGCTATAGACTACAAATCCCAGAATACATGGCAGGAGGCCTCGTCAGGACAATGGCCCAGTCATATTCTATTCATATTCAAGAATTTCCTGGTATTAAGAAGACTACAATATCACAATATTCACAATTGATACAGCAGCCTAACATTACTGAGAGTGATTCATTGTGTCTATTGGAATGCGAACAACAAATTCATAACTCATTGATTCAGCCATTCATTGATTCATTCACTTTTTATTCATTCGTGCATTCAGTGCCACATGACATTATTAGGAGTGAATATTTCAGTGCAGGGCAGGGGAGAAGCAGCTAAGCGGATCCCAGATATGTCACTAAGTCCCCTGTCCATTATAATAGTACTACTTAATTTCCGGGCGGCACTAGGTATTCTCTGTCTGCCCCCCAGCTGGTCGGCTCCATTAAAAGTGAATGCACAGCATTCCCCAGCAGTCCACAGCAGGGCGGCCATTCCTGAAAGGTCAAGTGGGCAGTGCTGACACAGAGGGGGAGTGCAGGGTGTGTGTGTGTGTGTGTGTGTGTGTGTCTGTGTGTAGGGGGTACAGACAGCTAAACGAGAGGGAGGGGACTGTCTCACACTCTGAACCTGAGTGTGTATGTGTGTCATGGACACTGTCTGACACACATGGCACACATACACACAGTCAAGTTCATATACAGTATATATCATATTCCAATAACAGCTTGACCACAGTACAGCTGCAGGGACTTAATATAAACCTTGGATGAGTGTTGGTGGAGTACAGCAGGAATGAAGCAGATAATCAAACCATATATCCCCTTCCCTCCCTCTCGTCCCCTTCCCTCCTCTCCGTCCCCCTGCTCACTACTCCTCTCTCTCCGCCGCCTCCCCCTCTCCCCTTTCCTCCCCCTCCCTCTCCCCTCCCCTTTTCCCCCTCTCCTGCTCTGTCAACAGCTCTCCCTGAAACAAGAGATTGAGTGGGAACTCTCACTCTATTGAGTGAGTTCCTCCTCTCTCTATCAATCACACTCTCTCTATCACTCTCTCTCTCCTTTCCCTCTATCAATCACTCTCTCTCTCTCTATCCTCTCTCTATCACATTCTCCCTTTCTCTCTATCAATCACACTCTCTCCCTTTCTCTCTATCACTCTCTCTCTCCTTTCTCTCCATCACGCTCTCTCTTCCTTTCTCTCCATCACGCTATCTCTTCCTTTCTATCTATCACTCCCTTTCTTTCATCACTCTCTCTCTATCAATCACACTCTCTCCCTTTCTCTCTATCTATCACTCTCCCTTTCTCTATCACTCTCTCTCCCTTTCTCTCTATCAATCACGCTCTCTCCCTTTCTCTCCCATCCTCTCTCTCTCCTTTCTCTCCATCACGCTCTCTCTCTCCTTTCTCTCAACCACACTCTCTCCTTTCTATCCATCACTCTCTCTATCAATCACTCTCTCTCTCTATCAATCACTTCTCTCCCTTTCTCTCTATCAATCACACTCTCTCCCTTTCTCTCCTACCTACCTACCTCTCTTCCTTTCTATCCTCTCTCTCTCTATCAATCACACTATCTCCTTTCTCTCTATCTATCTATCTATCTATCTATCTCTCTCCTTTCTCCCTTATCTATCATTCCTATCTTATCCTCTTCTCCCTCCCTATCTATCATTCCCTATCTATCTATCTATCTATCTATTTATCTATCTATCTATCTCTTATCTCTCTTCCCCTATCTATCATTCCCTATCTATCCTCTCTCCATTCTCTCTCCCTATCTATCATTCCCTATCTATCACTCTCCCTTTTCTCTCTATCTATCTATCACCATCTCTATCACTCCCTCTCCCTATCTTTCACTCTCTCTCCCTATCTATCATTCCCTATCCATCACTCTCTCTCCCCTTCACTCTCTCTTACTCCCTCTCCTTTCTCAGTTTCTGTAATTCTCTCTCTTTTTTATTCTTCCTCAGTCCTCTCTCTGCCAGTTGGTGAGGCGAGGTGCTAACACTTCCCACCGCCGGGCACGATGCTCCCCTCACCCTTTATGCAAATGTCTCACAACCATCCCCACCATCCCAACTCACACATTCATTCTGTACCCCACCAACCCCAACACTCTTCCCTAATTCCACCACCCTTCTCGCCGCTCTGTCACTCTGGCCTGCAGTCTCTCTCTCTCTCTCGACAGCTATCTCTATTTCTCTCTCTCTGTAGCCCTTACACTCTCTTGTCATCTCGGTCTCTCTTTCTCCCCTCTGTTCCCTCTCTCTCTTTCCCTCTTTTCTCTCTCACATGGACCACCCTACACAGCTGGACTCAACCAGACTCCAAACTAGTACAGTCATTATTACACTAGTGCCAAACAGATAAGTGCTGTGAGACTACCTTTTTGCCTCTAGTTCACTCACGCGCACACACACACGCACACACACACACACGTTGATGATCCATTGTACTGTTCACAAGAGGATACTACTTACCAGTCTGTCTTCACCAGTCGGTCATCACCAGCCACGACAAACTGTTTTTGTAAATAACTCCCATTGAAACGTAGTGTGTCAGTTGATGTAATAGGATAGTAATGTTATGGGTCTGTCATCACCGTAGAATACATTTAATTACACTTGTCATTGTGAGGGATGGCCGCATTGTCCTCCACCACCTACTCCTAGGATTAACTGTCCTGTTCTCCTCCTATCGAAACCTAGTCCTCCACCAACTGTTGCTAATTTGTCAATCTTGATTAATTAAATTGAACTCAAACAAATATTAGTTAGGGACCAGAGATGTTCCTAGTAAGGTCATGTTTGTTTTGAAGGAAAACGGGCCCTAATCATAGTAAATAGAACTCCTCTAAAGTTCTGTGGCTCGGTTACAGCATCACTCCTGTTACAACATCCTCTGTTACAACATCCTCTGTTACAACATCCTCTGTTACAGCATCCTGTTACAGCATCTCTGTTACAGCACATCCTGTTACAGCATCCTCTGTTACAACATCCTCTGTTACAACATCCTCTGTTACAACATCCTGTTACAACATCACTCTATTCTACTTATCCTCTGTTACAACATCTTCTGTTACAACATCCTCTGTTACAACATCTTCTGTTACAACATCCTCTGTTACAACATCCTCTGTTACAACATCCTCTGCAACATCCTCTGTTACAGCATCCTCTGTTACAGCATCCTCTGTTACAACATCCTCTGTTACAACATCCTCTGTTACAGATCCTCTGTTACAGCATCCTGTTACAGCATCCTCTGTTACAACATCCTCTGTTACAGCATCCTCTGTTACACAGCATCCTCTGTTACAACATCCTCCTGTTACAGCATCCTCTGTTACAGCATCCTCTGTTACAGCATCCTCTGTTACAACATCCTCTGTTACAACATCCTCTGTTACAACATCCTCTGTTACAACATCCTCTGTTACAACATCCTCTGTTACAGCATCCTCTGTTACAACATCCTCTGTTACAACATCCTCTGTTACAACATCCTCTGTTACAACATCCTCTGTTACAATATCCTCTGTTACAATATCCTCTGTTACAGCATCCTCTGTTACAACATCCTCTGTTACAATATCCTCTGTTACAATATCCTCTGTTACAATATCCTCTGTTACAACATCCTCTGTTACAATATCCTCTGTTACAACATCCTCTGTTACAATATCCTCTGTTACAACATCCTCTGTTACAATATCCTCTGTTACAACATCCTCTGTTACAACATCCTCTGTTACAACATCCTCTGTTACAACCACAGCTGACAGACAGATAAACGCAAACACAGTTTTGACCAGAGAGGGTCTATAGGTCTCTCATCAAAAGTAGTGCACTATATAGAATAGGCTAACATTTGGGATGCAGCCAGGGTCTGAGAGGGAGACTCCGGGGAGGAATCACATCTCTCCAACAGGGACTAGGCTCTGTGGACGATTTAGAACCTTTTCAATTTAATTCAGTACTAGTAGATCAAAATCCTGACAAAAACCACCGAAGAACAGTACTTATTCCAAACACTTTTTTCTACTTCCTACCTCAGGGGTGGGCATCTGACCCGCGGGCCAGCCCATTCAATAGCTAAATTCATGGCAGAAAACACCTAAAATGGGCACTTATTCCAAACACTTTCCCTTCCAAACCGTAGTAACACAGCTCCAGATGTGGAGGTGGTACCGCTGGTTACACTGTGAGTCAGAACAGAAGAAGAGAGGCTGGACTGTTCTCTATTCTGAGAGTAGCTGTTGCACGTACGCGCACACACATAGACACACATACACAAGCTGTAGCTGCCACGTCAGATGCTTCTCAACTTTTGGCTGTCAGTCAGGAGACGCAGAGCTGATTCAGGGTGAAAAAATGAGCTTGGCTTTAAAGCTACAATCTGTGATCTAGGAATATGTTCTAGAGTTCACTTTCAATTCTAGATTGATTCTTGAAGAATATAACTTGCGTTGTGAGCCTACAGCACAACTGTCCTTATCCTGTCCTATCCTACCCTAACATACCCTATCCCTAACCCTATCCCACCCTATCCTACTTATCCTATCTCTACCCTATCCTATCTACCCTACCCTATCCTACCTTATCCTATCTACCCTATCCTACCCTATTCCCTACCCACCCCTATCCTACCCGATCCTATCCTACCTTATCTATCCTACCCCTACTATTATCCCACCTATCCTACCTTATCCTACCTATTATCTATCCTACTGTCCTACCCTTATCCTATCCACCCTACCCCCTATCCTATCCTATCCTACCCTACCCTATCCCTACCCTACCCTATCCTACTATCTATCCTATCCTATCCCTACTATCCTACCCTACCCTATCCTACCCTATCCTACCCTATCCTATCCTATCCTATCCTACCTACCCTATCCTATCATACCATATCCTACCCTCCTATCCCTATCCCTACCCTACCCTATCCTATCCTACCCCTATCCTACCCTACCCCTACCCTATCCTACTATCCTATCCTACTATCCTATCATACCATATCCTACCCTACCCTATCCACCCTATCTACCCTATCCTATCTATCCTACCTATCTATCCTATCTACCCTACCCTATCTACCCTATCCTATCACCCTATCCTACCCTTATCCTATCCTACCCTATCCTATCCTATACTATCCTATCCTACCCTACCCTATATCCTATCCTACCTATCCACCCTAACTATCCAAAATACATTTTTTTATTACTCTATCCCTACCTTTACAAACTGCCATATTGCTGAGAACGAAACCCAAAATACATTTTTTTTATTAGTCCTCGTTTACAAACTGCATTTCAAACGAAACCCGGACTGTGCTTTCAAATGTGCAGTGCAGCAGCCACTGCCGAGCCAAGCCTCACACCAACACTGTGGCCAAATGAGTCAAGCCAGAGTTATAGCTGCTACTTCATCACCAGCAAAAACAGCCGTGTGGGTTTGACCCTGCTGCACTGTTCAATCATGCTTCCAGACTGCAAGAGAAGATGGTTTCAGGATGGAAGAGAATTCCAGAATGTTTACTGTTATCAATAGTCCTGTTACAGTGCACACACACACACACGCACACGCACGCACGCACGCTGCACACACTCACTCCACTCCTCACTCACTCACTCACTCACTCACTCCTCCCCCTCCCCCTTGCGTCCTCCACACACTCACACACACTCACCTTACGCTCACACTGGCATACGCTGCAGCACCAGCACACACCCACACATACTCACACTCACGCACACGCACACGCACACACACGCGCACGCACGCACACACACGCGCGTGCTTTAGGGCCGGGAAAGCGAACACATAGGGTATATAAGAATCAGATGTACAATAGGATTCAGGGTTTACGTCGTTCTCCAAATGGAGAGCTGCTGTATTGTGTGAGTCAACATTACAGTTTCTGGCTTTTCAAATATATGATTCTTCAGGGGGAAAGGAAAGGGAACTCTGTCTAAGTCTGTGTCCCAAATGACACCTCATTATCATAGGGCGCTAGTCAAAAGTAGTGCACTATGTAGGGAATAGGGTGCCAGTTGACACGCAGCCCATAAAGGGGGATAGAGGAGGATTAAGAGGAGGCACATTTCCATAATATCTGATTCCTCAGATAGGCACTTGGCTCGTAGCACTAGCTCCCTCTAAGTAGAATAATATGGTCTGTGTCCCAAAGGGCACCCTATTCCCTGTATGGTGAGCTACTTTTGACCAGAGCCATATGGGGCCCTGGTCTAAAGTCGTACACTATATAAGGAATAGGGTGCCCTTTGGGACACAGACGTGGTTTTGATGCATTAGTATCAGCATTCCATCACATCCCGTAAAGAAACTCAATATGTTTATTATCAACCATTTTAATCTGGAGGAGTAGACAGGAGTCAGACAAGGTGGAGAACCAGGTCGGGTTTAACATAGAGGCTGACTGGGGAGGGAAGTTGGGTAACTGTCTTTGGGAATGAATGACATTCCGTTCTTAGACAATAGACTGGCAAATGGAGAAATAGTTGTTAGATCGGCTAGACGGGCTGATTTCCAAGGAAAGCTAGCAAAGTAGCTTTTTAGTTTGACAAAATCTGAGATAAGACCCATGGCTCGCTCTAACTGAGAGAGAGAGAGAGAGAGAGGGGGGGGTTGTGTGATATTGTGTGACGTGTGTGTGTGTGTGTGTGTATCTCCTGTACTGAGAGAACTCTGAGACACAGAGACAGTGAGCAGTAGGTTACAGTACTTACTCTGGTCACACACACACACACGCACGGAAAATCTAGACGTAATAACAAATTAAATGGGAAGTTTTTCATCGTTCCGATATTTGTTTAAAAGCTTATTTGTTTATTCACTTATAAACCTCCCATAAAGCCTCCAACTCAAAATTCCTCTGTTTGGAACGAGAGAGAACATTCAAACAGTGTAAATTCCCATTGCTGGGAAAAGGATCGGCTCTATTCCAAGACCAATCCATAACATCTGAATATGAAAAGAAATACATTGAGCGCAACCGGGAAAACACAAACTGCCGGGAACGAGTTCAATGCTCATTGGAGATGTATGTTTTCCCTCCTCCATGGTTGCCCCCCAAATAGCACCCTATTCCCTATATAGTGCACTACTTTTGACCAGGGCCCATAGGGCTCACAAACTCCCACTACTCTCACTGAGCTGGCTTGTTGTCGCTCCTGTTCCAGTTAACACACCACAAGCCAGAGAGAGTACCGCAAAAATGTCTAAATCAGCATCATTAGGCCTGTGTGCTCTAAACACACACGTTTCCCCTGAGTCTGGAGCCCTGGTGTGTGTGTGTGTGTGTGTGTCTCTTTAAGTCAATAAACACAAACATATCACCATCTCCCACCCAGCCACAACCCCTTCTAGCTATATTGCCTCCCTAGTTGTAGCCACCAGCCCCCCAATGCCGCCAACCGCCCTCACAACCGCACCCAATACCGCCCTCACCACCGCACCAATACCACCAACCGCCCTCACCACCGCATCCAATACTGTCAACCGCCCTCACCACCGCACCCAATACCACCAACCGCCCTCACCACCGCACCCAATACCGCCAACCGCCCTCACCACAGCACCCAATACCGCCAACCGCCCTCACCACGGCACCCAATACCGCCAACCGCCCTCACCACGGCACCCAATACCGCCAACCGCCCTCACCACAGCACCACGTGTGTGTGGTGAGAGAGGGGGCTCCAAATGTCTTTCATTTGTGGGTCCGACTCCCAGTTGAAGAGTTGCATGTGTGTGACTGTGTGTTGAAATTCCACAGGTGAGATTGGTCAAATGAAACTAGGAATAACGTAAGGAGTAACAACAGAAAGGGTTAGAACTGAGTTTGGGGTAAAACCTTCTAATCCACATCTGCATGTGTTTTACTATGGTTTCACATTAACTTACAATTGCCTCTCAGCACATGTTTGTGTGTGTGTGTGTGTGTTTGTGTGTGTGTGTAACTACATTCAGCCTTGGAGGGTCGGGGGTCCCGAAGATAATTATATTAATCTGTACACTGCAAATTGACCACAACTACACATAAGCCCAAAAAGAGATCGTATTTGGACATTTCACTCATTTCATACTTTGATTACATTGAGACAAGATCACATTTATTTTTTATTCCTGGGAAAATATGTGCTTTTTATATATTTTTTGCTGAGTTTCAAACAAATATATGTTTTTTGTGTGTGTTTTTTTTACTAAAATTTGGCAGGCCAAAAATAATCCTTCCCGGGCCGGTTTTGACCCGCGGGACGCCTGTTGCCGACCCCTGTATTATAGGAAGTAGTCTGCAATCAGATTGAAAACAGAAGCAGCAGGCACCTGAATCCAATTCATGTAACGTGACCCTTCCTGAACAACACTAGACCCTCCCCAAGCATCGATGTGCAGAGGAACACGTTTGGGCCAATGCAATGTATTCACACGGACAGAGAATCACCACAACAGCCATTAAGGAGGAATGTATGTATCGTGAGGCCTGTACTCGCACAAACTCAAGATGGTGTCAGTCACATCAAAACCAAAAAGTCTGCACTACTATAGTGCACTACTTTTGACCAGAGCCTCTATAGTGCACTACTTTTGACCAGAGCCTCTATAGTGCGCTATTTTTGACCAGGGCCCATAGGGTGCACTACTTTTGACCAGGGCCCATAGGGTGCACTACTTTTGACCAGGGCCTCTATAGTGCACTACTTTTGACCAGTGCCCACAGTGTGCTATTTGGGATGCAGGCCTGGCCCATCTTGTCAAGCCATGATTAGTGCATATTATGGGATGAAAGCGTTGATGTGTCAACACTGTCAATGTGTGAAGTGAAAAGCAGGTCTGTTCAGCGCTGCACGGCCTGCGGCCTCATACTCCCGTTTTCAAACACACCTGTATGCACGTATTCACACACACTCATCTGTATGCACGCATTCACACACACTCATCTGTATGCACACATACACACACACTCATCTGTATGCACGCATTCACACACACTCACCTGTATGCACACATACACACACACTCACCTATATGCACACATACACACACACTCACCTGTATGCACACATACACACACACTCACCTGTATTCACACATACACACACACTCACCTGTATGCACACATACACACACACTCACCTGTATGCACACATACACACACACTCACCTGTATGCACACATACACACACACTCATCTGTATGCACACATACACACACACTCACCTGTATGCACACATACACACACACTCATCTGTATGCACACATACACACACACTCACCTGTATGCACACATACACAAACACTCACCTGTATGCACACATACACACACACTCACCTGTATGCACACATACACAAACACTCACCTGTATGCACACATACACACACACTCATCTGTATGCACACATACACACACACTCACCTGTATGCACACATACACAAACACTCACCTGTATGCACACATACACACACACTCATCTGTATGCACACATACACAAACACTCATCTGTATGCACACATACACACACACTCATCTGTATGCACACATACACAAACACTCACCTGTATGCACACATACACACACACTCATCTGTATGCACACATACACACACTCACCTGTATGCACACATACACACACACTCATCTGTATGCACGTATTCACACACACCCACCTGTATGCGGGAAGAAGCAGCTTTGGTAAATGAATATTCAGCCCAGCAGCTTTAGAAGTACAGTGCAGTACGTTGCCATGGCGTTTCGCATCACACAACAGTACTCTGATTTAAATGTATATATAATCAAAATAAATGAATCACAGACGATCTGACTCTACGGGCATCAGGACACTTGGCCAAGTCACTGTGAAGAATCCTGAAGAAGTCTCCTCTTCAGTCAATCTATGCAAATGCTGCTTTAAAAAAAAGTATGCTTGAAGATGAACAAATAAATAGATGAAAAACAGAAAGGAAGGAATGTTACAATAGAGTCCCAGCTAATTGTGATGTGACCTGTTGATGTGAGGGTCTGTAAGTGCTGCAGTGCTGTTTCTACACAGACACACACACTCATTCTCCCTCTCTCTGTTTCTACACAGACACACACACACACACACACACATTCATTCTCCCTCTCTCTGTTTCTACACAGACACACACACACACACACACTCATTCTCCCTCTCTCTGTTTCTACACAGACACACACACACACATACTCATTCTCCCTCTCTCTGTTTCTACACAGACACACACACACACACACATACTCATTCTCCCTCTCTCTGTTTCTACACAGACACACACACACACACACACACACACACACACACACACACACACACACACACACACACACACACACACACACTCACTCATTCTCCCTCTCTCTGTTTCTACACAGACACACACACACTCATTCTTCCTCTCTCTGCTTCTACACAGACACACACACTCATTCTCCCTCTCTCTGTTTCTACACAGACACACACACTCATTCTTCCTCTCTGTTTCTACACAGACACACACACACACTCATTCTTCCTCTCTGTTTCTACACAGACACACACACACACATACTCATTCTCCCTCTCTCTGTTTCTACACAGACACACACACACACACTCCCTCATTCCTCCCTCTCTCTGTTTCTACACACACACACACACGTACACTCTTTCTCTCCCTACACACACAATCTCTTTTCCACACAGGCCTCCCCTGCCTCCCTCTGTGCTCACAGCTGTGGATCTTGTACTGGGTTCACCTAAGGTAAAGATATGGTATATTACGTAATGGCTTATAGATTTTTCCACCCCTGAGGGCAGCCAAAACCCTCCTCCCTCCAGAGGAGTGAGAGCAGTGAGTTGAGAGTAGAGGAGAGCAGAGAGTTAGGAGAACACTTTGTTCTACTGAGACTGACTGACTGTACTGTCCAGGCCTAGCCTAGATAGCACACTTCTACTACAGTGGTGTACGGAATCAAAGGACGTTTTTCAGTATGAAAAGTACTGGACTGACTGACAGAGAGAGAGAGAGAGAGTGAGAGAAGGACAGAGAGGGGGGCAGAGAGAGAGAGAATGGGGAGGGACAGAGAGAGAGAGAGGGACATTAAGAGAAAGAGAGGGACATTAAGAGAAAGAGTGGGGACAGTAAGAGAAAGAGATGGGACAGACATAGAAAGAGAGGGGACAGTAAGAGAAAGAGAGGGGACAGTAAGAGAAAGAGAGGGGACAGTAAGAGAAAGAGAGGGGACGGTAAGAGAAAGAGAGGGGACAGTAAGAGAAAGAGAGGGGACGGTAAGAGAAAGAGAGGGGACAGTAAGAGAAAGAGAGGGGACAGTAAAGAGAAAGAGAGGGGACAGACATAGAAAGAGAGGGGACATTAAGAGAAAGAGTGGGGACAGTAAGAGAAAGAGATGGGACAGACATAGAAAGAGAGGGGACAGTAAGAGAAAGAGAGGGGACAGTAAGAGAAAGAGAGGGGACAGTAAGAGAAAGAGAGGGGACGGTAAGAGAAAGAGAGGGGACAGTAAGAGAAAGAGAGGGGACGGTAAGAGAAAGAGAGGGGACAGTAAGTAAGAGAAAGAGAGGGGACGGTAAGAGAAAGAGAGGGACAGTAAGACGAAAGAGATGGGACAGACATAGAAAGAGAGGGGGACAGTAAGAGAAAGAGTGGGGACAGTAAAGAGAAAGAGAGGGGACAGTAAGAGAAAGAGAGGGGACAGTAAGAGAAAGAGATGGGACAGACATAGAAAGAGAGGGGACAGTAAGAGAAAGAGAGGGGACAGTAAGAGAAAGAGAGGGGACAGTAAGAGAAAGAGATGAGACAGACATAGAAAGAGAGGGGACAGTAAGAGAAAGAGAGGGGACAGTAAGAGAAAGAGGGGACGGTAAGAGAAAGAGAGGGGACAGTAAGAGAAAGAGATGGGACAGACATAGAAAGAGATGGGACAGACATAGAAAGAGAGGGGTCAGAGAGAAAGAGAGGGGTCAGAGAGAGAGGGGGCGAGAGAGAAACAGAGAGAGAGAGAAAGAAGGGAGATGAGGGAGATGTAGAGAGAGAGAGAGAGAGAGAGAGAGAAAGAGAGGGGACAGGGACAGAAAGGGGGCAGAGAGAGAGGGGACAGAGAGTGAGTGAGAGAGGAGAGAGAGAGAGAGAGAGAGAGAGAGAGAGAGAGAGAGAGAGAGAGAGAGAGAGAGAGAGGGGGACAGCGAGTGAGAGAGAGGGGACAGAGAGAGAGAGAGGGGAGGGACAAGGGAGAGAGGGACAGAGACAGAGAGAGAGAAAAAGAGTGAGAGAGAGCTGCTCTATATTGATGTGACTGTCGAACATGCCTACAGCATTAGACGCTCCTGTCAACACCTCCCCATGCAAACGCTCCCTGTGGTACAAACACACTAAAATAAATGACCTTCAGTGTGTGTTGTGTCATGCCAATGCAGTGAAGCACTGGTACTCTAGACCTATGGTATCCTATGATCAGATCAACTGGCAAAGGGTACTGTATTACACATACACTAACCTATATCTAGCTGTATGGTTGACAAATGCTTGTTCCAACCACAGGACTAAATAGAACACTAATCATACACATGTATCTCTATGGTCCCATCTAACGGGGATCAAACCAATCAGGCTGTTCTACCTGCTTCATATGCTGTGTTATTACTTCTTTAACCTAGCAGCTAACCAATCAGGCTGTTCTACCTGCTTCATATGCTGTGTTATTACTTCTTTAACCTAGCAGCTAACCAATCAGGCTGTTCTACCTGCTTCATATGCTGTGTTATTACTTCTTAACCTAGCAGCTAACCAATCAGGCTGTTCTACCTGCTTCATATGCTGTGTTATTACTTCTTTAACCTAGCAGCTAACCAATCAGGCTGTTCTACCTGCTTCATATGCTGTGTTATTACTTCTTAACCTAGCAGCTAACCAATCAGGCTGTTCTACCTGCTTCATATGCTGTGTTATTACTTCTTAACCTAGCAGCTAACCAATTAGATTATTATCTGGCACTACTTCTTTCCTGCAAGTCTTCAGATCAACTGTCTACACTGGATATATATATTTCTAACATATCTGACAGTGAAGCTTCTGTCTGCAAATTCTCTTCAGTTTACTAATACATGATACAGTGAGCCTAATGGTTAGAGAGCTGGGCCAGTAAACGTAAAAGGTCACTGGTTCCGAATCCCCGAGGCGACTATGTGAAAAATCTGACCAGGTACCCATGGGCAAGGCACTTAACCCTAATTTCTCCTGTTGGTCTCTCTGGTTAAGAGTGTTTGCTAAAAGACAAAAATGTCAACTGTATCGAAACATGTGATCATTGTATCAAGCACCTGATGAAGGCGTAAGTAGAAAATCATCTGAGATGGAGGATTTAGTCGAGCCCTTTGGGACAGTATTCAATAGATCTGCTTGGTCAGAAATCAATGCCTATACATTGATCTAGCGGCTCTAATTAGATCTTTTGTACTGTACTGTGTATGCGTGAGTGGTCTGTGTATGCGTGAGTGGTCTGTGTGTGTGTGAGTGGTCTGTGTGTGTGTGAGTGGTCTGTGTATGTGTGAGTGGTCTGTGTATGCGTGAGTGGTCTGTGTGTGTGTGAGTGGTCTGTGTGTGTGTGAATGGTCTGTGTGTGTGTGAGTGGTCTGTGTATGCGTGAGTGGTCTGTGTGTGTGTAACAAATGGTCTGTGTGTGTGTGGTGAGTGGTCTGTGTATGTGTGAGTGGTCTGTGTGTGCGTGAGTGGTCTGTGTGTGCGTGAGTGGTCTGTGTGTGCTGTGTGTGCGTGAGTGGTCTGTGTGTGCGTGAGTGGTCTGTGTGTGCGTGAGTGGTCTGTGTGTGTGTGAATGGTCTGTGTGTGTGTGAGTGGTCTATGTGTGTGTGAGTGGTCTGTGTATGTGTGAGTGGTCTGTGTGTGTGTGAGTGGTCACAACATGTGTGTGTAGGTGGTCTGTGTGTGGATGCATGATGTGTCAAATCCTCTTTGGAGAAAAAACCCCTACAAAGTAACTAGGAGCTCCATTTCACGGTTAACCGCCTTGTCCCATTCACTGGGTAGAGCTACCGGCAGAAAAGAAGAAACTAAACAAAGAAAAAACCACAAATGGGTGAGTCAGGAGGAGGAGAGAGGGGGGAGGGGGAGGGGGAGGAGGGGGGGGGGAGGGAGGGGGGAGGGGGGAACAGCAACATCTCCTCCAGAGTTGAGGATCCTTCCCAACGTTGCTCTCTCTCTTCAACAGGCGCGAGTTGGGCGAGGAGAGAAAGTGGAGGGAAGGAGGAAGAAAAAAGAAAATGGAGTCTCTTCTCTTCCAGGGCAGCTGCCAGAAGAGCCTCTTCTCATCCCTCCTCCCTCTCATCCCTCACTCCTCCTCTCATCCCTCATCGTCTGTCATTGCGTCTTTCCGTTATCACGTCTTCTGAAAGTTGTCTCCAACTTGGCAGAATCCTGAACTTTGGTAGCGTTCCAAATGGCAACCTTTCCCTGTAGGCCCTGGTCAAAAGTAGTGCACTGTTTAGGAATAGGGTGGCCACAGCCTCTCCCTCCTTACCTTATGTATGTTCCTGGTTGGTAGTTAGCAGACGCAGGCTGGTCTGTCTGTAGACTGTGTGGGCTCAGGCTCAGGGAGGCTGCCTCACAAATGGCACTCTATTCCCTAAATAGTGCTACTTTTGACCAGGATCCATGGTGCATAATATGAGAAATATGGTACTATTTTGGACACAGAGAGTCTGTGGCCTTCATCTATCTACACTGTTTCATTATTGGTATGTGTGTACATTTGGTTCTGATGTCTGATAGAATTTAATACCCTACAGAGGGGACTCATCAGTGAATTGAATGATTAGGTTTTTCAGAGCTCGACAATACACTTTATCTCTAATCTTCAAACTAAGCAAATAGGTGCCTTATAATGGCCACATTTCACATTGAATATAAAATGTGTTTTCTCATAGTGAGATTGACTTGGCTGAGGAGAGGAGGATACGGCTGTTAGTCATCTATTCTTCTCTCTATCGTATCGACACCCACACATATTGTACCATACTGAACTGATTATAGTTAACTTCTTCCCTCCACCACAATCCTCACTATGTATATCTGGAACGGGTGTGTGTGTGTGTGTGTGTGTGTGTGTGTTCCACAGCAGTATATCGCAGACCGCCACCAGACCGCTGTAGGGGCTGCCTGCTACCACTGGCCACGGCTCAGCCAAAATCTAATCCATGCTGGGGGGTTGGGGTGTGATACTCTCTCTCTCTCTCTCTCTCTCTCTCTCTCTCTCTCTCTCTCTCTCTCTCTCTCTCTCTCTCTCTCTCTCTCTCTCTCTCTCTCTCTCTCTCTCTCTCTCTCTCTCTCTCTCTCTCTCTCTCTCTCTCTCTCTCTCTCTCTCTCTCTCTCTCTCTCTCTCTCTCTCTCTCTCTCTCTCTCTCTCTCTCTCTCTCAGACACACACACAGGGGACAGTCAGCATCCTATTATCCTGTGCTGCATGGTGATTGTGGAGGGGAATCGGTAAAGTGTGGTAAATCTATTTTCCATGGACGGTCAGGAAGACTGCACAGATAAAAAGATGAACAGACTTAACTCGTCTTCCTCAAAGGCAGGAGGAGAGGAGATGCACCCGGCCCCCCGACCCCCGGCCCCCCGACCCGGGATGAGAGATATAGTACAAGGTATCCTACAGGACTTCAGCTAGCTGGGACTTTAGTGCTTGCATCATTAGGTTACCAGTGGTAGAGATGGAGCATTCTGTTTAAATGTGGCGATGTATATGTGCATGTACATTCTTTCTCATTATGCATACAGTATAGTACATTTATATACATGTATTATTACATGGATGCGTACAAGCGTGCATAAACACATACAGTAAATGTACACATTTACAAGCACTGCAGTATATATAACAGATATAGTACTATACACATAGAACATATGTACTAGCACAGGGCCCACCAGGCAGAGCTGACCTCAGGCAGAGCTGACCCCAGTTAGAGTTGACCCTAAGCAGAGTTGACCCCAGGCAGAGCTGACCCCAGGCAGAAGCTGACCCCAGGCAGAGCTGACCCCAGGCAGAGCTGACCCCAGGCAGGGCTGACCCCAGGTAGAGTTGACCCTAAGCAGAGCTGACCCCAGGCAGAGCTGACCCCAGGCAGGGCTGACCCCAGGTAGAGTTGACCCTAAGCAGAGCTGACCCCAGGTAGAGTTGACCCTAAGCAGAGCTGACCCCAGGCAGAGTTGACCCCAGGCAGAGCTGACCCCAGGCAGAGCTGACCCCAGGCAGAGCTGACCCCAGGCAGAGCTGACCCCAGGCAGGGCTGACCCCAGGTAGAGTTGACCCTAA
>NW_027012136.1:0-20659 GCF_036934945.1 Oncorhynchus masou masou
TCCTCCTCTTCCCCCTCACCCTCCTCTTCTCCCTCTCCTCCTCTCCCTCACCCTCCTCTTCTCCCTCTCCCTCCCTCCACCTCTTCTTCTCCTCTCCTCCTCTTCACCTCACCCTCCTATTCTCCCTCTCCTCCTCTTCACACTCACCCTCTTCTTCCTCTCCTCTCTTCCTCCTCACCCTCTTCTCCTCTCCTCTTCCTCTCCCCCTCTCTTCTCCCTCTCCCTCTCTTCCTCCCACCCTCTCTTCTCCCTCTCCACTCTCTTCCTCCCACCCTCCTTCTCCTCTCCGCTCTCTCCCTCTGCCCTCTCTTCTCCCTCTCCCTCTCTCCCCACCCTCTCTTCTCCCTCACCCTCTCTTCTCCCTCTCCACTCTCTCTTCCTCACCCTCTCTTCTCCCTCTCACTCTCTTCCTCCTCCCCTCTTCTCCCTCTCCACTCTCTTCCTCACCCTCTCTTCTCCCTCTCCACTCTCTTCCTCACCCTCTCTTCTCCCTCTCCACTCTCTTCCTCACCCTCTCTTCTCCCTCTCCTCCTTCATTCCGTCCTCCCATCCCTCTCTGTGACAGAGGGACCCAGACTACCTGAAGCTGTGGCTGGAGATCTTCATTGGCTCCTATGAGAGATGTCTAGATGTGGACTTTGAGAAGCCACCCTCCAGGTAAGCATAGCCCCAGAGGTGGGACCAAGTCACTATTATATCAGTCACAAGCAAGTCACAAGTCCCAAGTAGGACGGGTCGAGTGTCGAGTCAATCCAAGTAGGACGGGTCGAGTGTCGAGTCAATCCAAGTAGGCCAGTGTCGAGTCAGTCCAAGTAGGACAGGTCAGTCTCGAGTCAGTCCAAGTAGGCGGGTCGGGTCTCGAGTCAGTCCAAGTAGGACGGGCAGGAGTCTCGAGTCAGTCCACGTAGAGCAGGTCGGGTCTCGAGTCCGTCAAGTTGTGTGTTCTAGAGCAAGTCATGTCAAGTAAAAAATAAAAATAAACCATCTAATCAGGCAACGACTTGTTCTGTAGCTCATTGGTTTTCAAATGTTTTGACCCATGACCCCTAAAGTAGCTAGGCCTCCGCTCACACAGGCAAGTGCCCCCATCGCTGTGCAAATGAAGCCTGTCTTTAGGGTCATAAACGGGACCGCATTTTTCAAAGATACAGAAATAGACTATAGGGTTCCATAACCAGCTCTGGAATCTGTGTTGGGGTTCCATAACCAGCTCTGGAATCTGTGTTGGGGTTCCATAACCAGCTCTGGAATCTGTGTTGGGTTTCCACTAATAGCTCTGGAATCTGTGTTGGGGTTCCAGCTCTGGAATCTGTGTTGGGGTTTAGCTCTGGAATAACAACTCTGGAATCTGTGTTGGGGTTTACAGCTCTGGAACCAGCTCTGGAATCTGTGTTGGTGTTTTACACTCTAACCAGCTCTGGAATCTGTGTTGGGGTTTCATAACCAGCTCTGGAATCTGTGTTGGGGTTTCATAACCAGCTCTGGAATCTGTGTTGGGGTTACATAACCAGCTCTGGAATCTGTGTTGGTGTTGGGGTTACATAACCAGCTCTGGAATCTGTGTTGGGGTTACATAACCAGCTCTGGAATCTGTGTTGAGGGTTCCATAACCAGCTCTGGAATCTGTTGTCTGGAATCTGTGTTGGGGTTCATAACCAGCTCTGGAATCTGTGTTGGGGTTACATAGCCAGCTCTGGAATCTGTGTTGAGTTTATATAAGCTCTGAATCTGTGGTGGGGTTTCATAACCAGCTCTGGAATCATGTTGGGGTTACATAACCAGCTCTGGAATCTGTGTTGGGGTTCCATAACCAGCTCTGGAATCTGTGTTGGGGTTCCATAACCAGCTCTGGAATCTGTGTTGGGGTTACATAACCAGCTCTGGAATCTGTGTTGTTACATGCTCTGGAATCTGTGTTGATGTGTTCTGTGCATGTCTGTATGTTTGCACGGCCACATCCATTGTTTGAGAGCGTTCAGGAGAAGAAGCACATGCAGTATAGAAGACGGAGCGACAGAGGGAGAGAGCGAGGGAGAGGTGATGTGCTCCTCTGCTCTTCCAGCTGTGGTCTGGTCACATGACCAGTGAAATGCCCAGTCAGTTCTGTCAGATGGTTACGTAAGGCTGTGTGGTCTGTGTGTGGGACTGGAGAGAGTGAAGTGTGGAGCAAGGGGAAACAGATTACTTTCCATTAGATCCGCCAGTACGGTCGTTTGTCGGTTCGTTGCCGTGCCTCTTTCTCTCCTTCTCCTCTTTTCCCTCCCACCTCCCCCTTTCTTTCCCACTCCACCTCCCCTCTCTTTCCCCTCCACCCCCCCTCCCCCTCTCTTTTCCCCACCCTCCCCCTCTCTTTCCCCCTCCACCACCCCCTCCCCCTCTCTTTCCCACTCACCACCCTCTCCCCCTCTCTTTCCTCCCACCTCTCTCTCTTTCCCACTCCACCTCTCTCTCTTTCCCTCCCTCTCCCACCTCTCTCTTTCCCTCCCTTCCTCCTCTCTCTTTCCCACTCCCTCCCCCTCTCTCTTTCCCACTCCTCTCCTTTCCCCCTCTCTCTTTCCCTCTACCTCCCCCTCTCTCTTTCCCTCCCTCCCCCTCTTTCCTCCCCCCTCCCCCTCTCTTTCCCTCTCCACCTCCCCCTCTCTCCTTCCCACTCCACCTCCCCCCTCTTTCCCACTCCACCTCCCCCTCTCTTTCCCACTCCACCTCCCCCTCTCTCCTTCCCACTCCACCTCCCCCTCTTTCCCACTCCACCTCCCCCTCTCTCCTTCCCACTCCACCTCCCCCTCTTTCCCACTCCTCCTCCCCCTCTTTCCCACTCCACCTCCCCCTCTCTTTCCCACTCCACCTCCCCCTCTCTCTTTCCCACTCTACCTCCCCCTCTCTCTTCCCACTCCACCTCCCCCTCTCTTTTCCCACTCTACCTCCCCCTCTCTCTTTCCCACTCCACCTCCCCCTCTTTCCCACTCCCACCCTCCCCCTCTCTTTCCCACTCCACCTCCCCTCTCTCCTTCCCACTCCACCTCCCCTCTCTCTTTCCCTCTCCCTCTTTCCCACTCCACCCTCCCCTCTCTTTCCCACTCCACCTCCCCTCTCTTTCCCACTCCACCTCCCCCTCTCTCTTTCCCCCTCCACCTCCCCCTCTTTCCCACTCCACCTCCCCCTCTTTCCCACTCCACCTCCCCCTCTCTCTTTCCCACTCCACCTCTCCCTCTTTCCCACTCCCACCTCTCCCTTCTTTCTCACTCCCACCTCCCCCTCTCTCCTTCCCACTCCACCTCCCCCTCTCTCTTTCCCACTTCCCCTCTCCCTCTTTTCCCACTCCCACCTCCCCCTCTCTCTTTCCCACTCTACCTCCCCCTCTCTCTTTCCCACTCCCACCCTCCCCCTCTCTCTTTCCCCTCTACCTCCCCCTCTCTCTTTCCCACTCCACCTCTCCCTCTTTCCCACTCCACCTCCCCCTCTCTCTTTCCCACTCTACCTCCCCCTCTCTCTTCCCACTCCCTCTCTCTCTTTCCCACTCCCACCTCCCCCTCTCTCTTTTCCCACTCTACCTCCCCTCTCTCTTTCCCCTCCCACCTCCCCCTCTCTCTTTCCCACTCCACCTCCCCTCTCTCTTTCCCCACTCTACCTCCCCCTCTCTCTTTCCCCTCTCCACCTCTCTCTCTTTCCCCCTCCACCTCTCTCTCTTTCCCACTCCCCCTCTCCCTCTCTTTCCCACTCCCACCTCCCCCTCTCTCCCTTCCCCCCACCTCTCTCACCCCCTCCCCCTCTCTCTTTTTCCCACTCCCACCTCTCTCCTTCTTTCCCACTCCCTCTCCCTCTCTTTCCCCCTCCCACCTCCCCCTCTCCTTCCCACTCCCCCCTCCCCCTCTTTTTCCCACTCCACTCCCCCTCTCTCCTTCCCCACCCACCTCCCCCTCTCTCTTTCCCCACTCCCACCCTCCCCCTCTTTCCCTCTCCACCCCCCTCCCCCTCTCCTCTCTTTCCCACTCCCACCTCCCCCTCCTCTCTCCCCCCCTCTCCACCCTCCCCCTCTCTCTCTTCCCCCACTCCACCCTCTTTCCCCTCCTCTCCTCTCTCTCCTCCACTCCCCCACCCCTCCCTCTCTCTTTCCCTCCTCACCTCTCTCTCTTTCCCTCCACCTCTCCTCTCCCTCCCCCCTCCTCCCTCTCTTTCCCACTCCCACCTCTCCCTCCCTCCCCTCCTTCCCTCCCACCCTCTTTCCCCCTCCCCTCTCCTTCCTTTCCCCTCCCACCTCTCCCTTCTTTCCCCTCCCACCTCTCCCTCTCTTTCCCTCCCACCTCTCCCTTCTTTCCCACTCCCCCCTTCCCCCTCTCTTTCCCCCCTCCTCCCTCCCACCTCCCCTTCCCCCTCCCACCTCCCTCTCTCTCTTCCCCACTCCACCTCCCCCTCTCTCTTTCCTCCCACCTCTCCTCTTTCCCTCCTCCCACCTCTCCCTCCTCTTTCCCTCCCACACCTCTCCCTCTTTCCCCCTCCACCTCCCCCTCTCTTTCCCACTCCACCCTCCCTCTCTCTCTCTCCCCCTCCCTCCCCCTCTCTCCTTCCCCTCCACCTCTCCCTCTTTCCCACTCCCACCTCTCCCTCTCTCCTTCTCCATCTCCACCTCCCCCTCTCTCCCTTCCCCCTCCCACCCCTCTCCCTCTTTCCCTCTCCACCTCTCTCTCTTTCCCACTCCACCTCTCCCCTCCCTCTCTCTTTCCCACTCCCACCCCTCTCTCTTTCCCCCTCCCACCTCCCCCTCTCTCTTTCCCACTCCACCTCCCCTCTCTCTTTTTCCCACTCCCCCTCCCCCTCTCTCTCTCTTTCCCCTCTACCTCTCCCCTCTCTCTTTCTCTCCCCACCCTCCCTCTCTCTCTTTCCCACTCCACCTCTCTCTCTCTTTCCCACTCCACCCTCTCCCTCTTTCCCTCTCCACCTCCCCCTCTCTCTTTCCCCTCTACCTCCCCCTCTCTCTTTCCCACTCTACCTCCCCCTCTCTCTTTCCCCCTCCCACCTCCCCCTCTCTCTTTCCCACTCTACCTCCCCTCTCTCTTTCCCACTCTACCTCCCCTCTCTCTTTCCCACTCCACCTCCCCCTCTCTCTTTCCCACTCTACCTCCCTCTCTCTCTTTCCCACTCCCCCTCTCTCTTTCCCCACTCCACCTCCCCCTCTCTCTTTCCCACTCTCACCTCCCCCTCTCTCTTTTCCCACTCTACCTCCCCCCTCTCTCTTTCCCACCCACCTCTCCCTCTTCCCCACTCCACCTCCCCCTCTCTCCTTCCCACTCCACCTCCCCCTCTCTCTTTCCCACTCCACCTCTCCCTCTTTCCCACTCCACCTCTCCCTCTTCCGCCTCCCACCTCTCCCTCTTTCCCCACTCCACCTCTCTCTCTTTCCCACTCCCCCTCTCCCTCTCTTTCCCACTCCACCTCCCCCTCTCTCCTTCCCACCTCCACCTCCCCCTCTCTTTCCCACTCCACCTCTCCTTCTTTCCCACTCCACCTCTCCTTCTTTCCCACTCCACCTCCCCTCTCTCCTTCCCACTCCACCTCCCCCTCTTTCCCACTCCACCTCCCCCTCTCTTTCCCACTCCCACCTCCCCCTCTCTCCTTCCCACTCCACCTCCCCCTCTCTCTTTCCCACTCCACCTCTCCTCTCTTTTCCCACTCCACCTCTCTCTCTTTCCCACTCCACCTCTCTCTCTTTCCCACTCCCCCTCTCCCTCTCTTTCCCCCTCCCACCTCCCCCTCTCTCCTTCCCCACTCCACCTCCCCCTCTCTCTTTCCCACTCCACCTCTCCCTTCTTTCCCACTCCACCTCTCCTTCTTTCCCTCCACCTCTCTCTTCTTCTTCCCACTCCCACCTCCCCTCTCTCCTTCCCCTCCCACCTCCCCCTCTCTCTTTCCCACTCCACCTCTCTCTCTTCCCCTCCCACCTCTCTCTCTTTCCCTCCACCTCTCCCTCTTTCCCACTCCACCTCTCCCTTCTTTCCCTCCCACCTCCCCCTCTCTTTCCCACTCCACCTCCCCTCTCTCTTTCCCCACTCCACCTCCCCCTCTCTCCTTCCCCTCCACCTCTCCCTCTTTCCCACCCACCTCTCCCTCTTTCCCTCCCACCTCCCCCTCTCTCCTTCCCTCCCACCTCTCCCTCTTTCCCCTCCACCTCTCTCTTTCCCACTCTACCTCCCCCTCTCTTTCCCACTCCCCCTCCCCTCTCTCTTTCCCTCCACCCTCCCCTCTCTCTTTCCCCTCCACCTCCCCTCTCTATTTCCCACTCCCCCTCCCCCTCTCTCTTTCCCTCCTACCTCCCCCTCTCTCTTTCCCCTCCACCTCCCCCTCTCTCTTTCCCCACTCTACCTCCCCTCTCTCTCCCACTCCACCTCCCCCTCTCTCTTTCCCTCACCTCCCCCTCTCTCTTTCCCACTCTACCTCCCCCTCTCTCTTTCCCACTCTACCTCCCCTCTCTCTTTCTCCACTCCACCTCCCCTCTCTCTTCCCCTCTACCTCCCCTCTCTCTTCCCCTCTACCCCCTCTCTCTTCCCACTCCACCTCCCTCTCTTTCCCACTCCACCTCCCCCTCTCTTTCCCCTCACCTCCTCTCTTTCCCCTCCACCTCCCTCTCTCCTTCCCCTCACCTCCCCCTCTCCTTCCCACTCCCCCTCCCCCTCTCTCTTCCCTCTGCCTCCCCCTCTCTCTTTCCCTCTACCTCCCCCTCTCTTTCCCCTCCACCTCCCCCTCTCTTTCCCACTCCACCTCCCCTCTCTCTTTCCCTCTACCTCCCCTCTCTCTTTCCCTCCCTACCTCCCCCTCTCTCTTTCCCACTCTACCTCCCCCTCTCTCCTTCCCTCCACCCTCCCCCCTCTCTTTCCCACTCCACCTCTCTCTCTTTCCCACTCCACCTCTCTCTCTTTCCCACTCCCACCTCTCCCTCTTTCCCTCCCACCTCTCCTTCTTTCCCCCTCCCCACCTCCCCCTCTCTTTCCCCTCCCACCTCCCTCTCTCTTTCCCTCCCACCTCCCCTCTCTCCTTCCCCTCCACCTCTCCCTCTTTCCCACTCCACCTCTCCCTCTTTCCCTCCACCTCCCCCTCTCTCCTTCCCACTCCCACCTCTCCCTCTTTCCCACTCCACCTCTCTCTCTTTCCCCTCTACCTCCCCTCTCTCTTCCCACTCCCCCTCCCCCTCTCTTTTCCCACTCCACCTCCCCTCTCTCTTTCCCCCTCCACCTCCCCCTCTCTATTTCCCTCCCTCCCCTCTCTCTTTCCCACTCTACCTCCCCCTCTCTCTTTCCCACTCCCTCCCCCTCTCTCTTCCCACTCTACCTCCCCCTCTCTCTTTCCCACTCCACCTCCCCCTCTCTCTTTCCCATCCCACCTCCCCTCTCTCTTTCCCCCTCTACCTCCCCCTCTCTTCCCACTCTACCTCCCCCTCTCTCTTTCCCCTCCCACCTCCCTCTCTCTTTCCCACTCTACCTCCCCCTCTCTCTTTCCCCCTCTACCTCCCCTCTCTCTTTCCCCTCCACCTCCCCTCTCTCTTTCCCTCTCTACCCTCCCCCTCTCTCTTTCCCCTCCCCCTCCCTCTCTTTCCCTCCCACCTCCCCCTCTCTCTTCCCTCCACCTCCCCCTCTCTCCTTCCCTCCACCTCCCCCTCTCTCTTTCCCCTCCACCTCCCTCTCTCTTTCCCCTCTACCTCCCTCTCTCTTTCCTCTACCTCCCCCTCTCTCTTTCCCACCTCCCCTCTCTCTTTCCCACTCTCCCCTCTCTCTTTCCCACTCTACCTCCCCCTCTCTCTTTTCCCCTCCCACCTCCCCTCTCTCTTTCCCCTCCACCCCTCCCCCTCTCTCTTTCCCACTCCACCTCCCCCTCTCTCTCTTTCCCTCTACCTCCCCCTCTCTCTTTCCCTCCACCTCCCTACCTTCCCACCTCCCTCTCTCTTCCCCTCCACCTCCCCCTCTCTCTTTCCCTCCACCTCCCCCTCTCTCTTTCCCACCCACCTCCCCTCTCACTCCCTCCCACCTCCTCTCTCTTCCCCCTCCTTCCCCACTCTCCCCTCCCCTCTCTCCTCTCCCCCTCCCACCTCTCCCTCTCTCTTTCCCACTCTACCTCCCCCTCTCTCTTTCCCCACCCCCTCTCTCTTTCCCTCCCCCTCTCTCTTTCCCACTCTACCTCCCCCTCTCTCTTTCCCACTCTACCTCCCCTCTCTCTTTCCCCCCCACCTCCCCTCTCTCTTTCCCACTCCACCTCCCCTCTCTCTCCCCTCCTCCCCTCTCTCCCACTCTACCTCCCCCTCTCTCTTTCCCACTCTCACCTCCCCTCTCTCCTTCCCACCCACCTCCCCCTCTCTCCTTCCCACTCCACCTCCCCCTCTCTCCTTCCCCACTCCACCTCCCCCTCTCTCTTCCCCCTCCACCTCCCCCTCTCTCCTTCCACTCACCTCCCCCTCTTTCCCACTCCCCCTCTCTCTTTCCCCACTCCACCTCCCCCTCTCTTTCCCCCTCCCACCTCCCCCTCTCTCCTTCCCCTCCCACCTCCCCCTCTCTCCCTTCCCCCTCCCACCTCCCCCTCTTTCCCCCTCCCACCTCTCCCTCTTTCCCACTCCCACCTCTCCCTCTTTCCCACTCCACCTCCCCCTCTCTCCCTTCCCCCTCCCACCTCCCCCTCTCTCTTTCCCTCTCCCTCCCCCTCTCTCTTTCCCCTCCCCTCCCCCTCTCTCCTTCCCCTCCCTCCCCTCTCTCTCCTTCCCACTCCACCTCCCCTCTCTCCTTCCCTCCACACTCCCCCTCTCTCTCCTTCCCCTCCCACCCTCTCCCCCTCTTTCCCACTCCACCTCTCCCTCTTTCCCTCCCACCTCCCCCTCTCCCCCTCTCTCCTTCCCACTCCACCTCCCCCTCTTCCCCACTCCACCTCTCCCTCTTTCCCACTCCACCCTCTTTCCCACCTCTTTCCCCACTCCACCCCCCACTCCACTCCCCTTCCACCCACCTCTCTCTTCCCACCCACCTCTCTTTCCCACCCACCTCTCTCTCTTTCCCACTCCCACCTCCCCCCCTCTTCCCACTCCACCTCCCTCTCTTTCCCCCACTCCACCTCCCCCTCTCTTTCCCACTCCACCCCTCTCTCTTCCCACTCCACCTCCCTCTCTTCCCACTCCACCCCCTCTCTCTTCCACTCCACTCTCTCTTTCCCACCCACCTCCCCCCTCTCTTTCCCACTCCACCTCCCCCACTGCCGCAGCTGTCCTGCTTTCCCAGCGGCCACGCCCCTTACGATTTGGGAATGCTCATCTGGGCTCTGTTGGAGGAACCCATTCCTCTCTGATGACCTCTGTCTACAGAGGGGGACAGAGACAGGCCCATTCCTCTCTGATGACCCCTGTCTACAGAGGGGGACAGAGACAGGCCCATTCCTCTCTGATGACCTCTGTCTACAGAGGGGACAGAGACAAGCCCATTCCTCTCTCTGATGACCTCTGTCTACAGAGGGGGACAGAGACAGGCCCATTCCTCTCTGATGACCTCTGTCTACAGAGTGGGACAGAGACAGGTCCATTCCTCTCTGATGACCCCTGTCTACAGAGGGGGAAAGAGACAGGCCATTCCTCTCTGATGACCTCTGTCTACAGAGGGGGACAGAGACAGGCCCATTCCTCTCTGATGACCTCTGTCTACAGAGGTGGACAGAGACAGGCCCACTCTGATGACCTCTGTCTACAGAGGGGACAGAGACAGGTCCCTTCCTCTCTGATGACCTCTGTCTACAGAGGGGGACAGAGACAGGCCCATTCCTCTCTGATGACCTCTGTCTACAGAGAGGGACAGAGACAGTTAGGTTCACTGTTAGCTGTACAGTGGATGGTTTCATAACATTAATCTATCAGCAAATCCTAGTGTAAAGGTTATCATGGTGTGTTGCTTAGGTAGATGTGTGTAAATGTGTGTGATGTACCTGAAGGCCTTAGAAGTTTGGGTGGATTGATTTATTTGTGTGTGTGTGTGTGTGTATGTGTGTGTGTGTGTGAGAGCTTGGTGCACCAGTACCGCTTGCCGTGCGGTAGCAGAGAGAACAGTGTGACTTGGGTGACTGGAGTCTTTGGCAACTTTTAGGGCTTGGTAGAAACGCCTGGCAGGGGTGTGTGCGCTTGCTTGCATAGTATTTGTGCAGATGTGTGTGACACGCAGGTGAGAGTTAAGCATGTTTTGGTGTTCCCCTTATTTCACCCCTTTCTCTCTCTCCCTCCCCAGGTTGGAGGAGGTGCCTCCAGTGATGACCCTGTTGCCAGACAACATCCTGCAGGTGTTGCGGCACCAGCTGCTCCAGTGTGTCCAGAAGGCCTCGGACGGGCTGGGAGCAGGAGCAGCAGAACCTGGCCCTCCTGCTGGTCAAATTCCTCATCGTCATCTGCAGGTTGGTCCATGGTGTTTCTGTGGGACCAGAAGCAGAGTCTGGCCCCTCCCTCCACCTACCTAGACCTGGTCTGCCTCCCTCCACCTACCTAGACCACCAGTAGTCTGGCCCTCCCTCACGAGGCCTAGTGGTACCGGTCCAGTAGTCTGGCCCCCTCCTCCACCTACCGAGGCCTAGTGGTACCGGTCCAGTAGTCTGGCCCCTCCCTCCACCTACCTAGACCTGGTTGTACTGGTCCAGTAGTCTGGCCCCTCCCTCCACCTACCGAGACCTGGTTGTACCGGTCCAGTAGTCTGGCCCCTCCTCCACCTACCTAGACCTAGTGGTACCGGTCCAGTAGTCTGGCCCCTCCCTCCACCTACCTAGACCTAGTGGTACCGGTCCAGTAGTCTGGCCCCTCCTCCACCTACGTAGACCTGGTTGTACCGGTCCAGTAGTCTGGCCCCTCCTCCACCTACCTAGACCTAGTGGTACCGGTCCAGTAGTCTGGCCCTTCCCCCTCCACCTACGTAGACCTGGTTGTACCGGTCCAGTAGTCTGGCCCTCCCTCCACCTACCCAGACCTGGCTGTACCGGTCCAGTAGTCTGGCCCCTCCCTCCACCTACGTAGACCTGGTTGTACCGGTCCAGTAGTTTGGCCCTCCCTCCACCTACCTAGACCTGGTTGTACCGGTCCAGTAGCCGCCCCTCCCTCCCTCCACCTACCAAGACCTGGTTGTTCTGGGCCGGTAGTCTGGCTCCTTCCTCCACCTACCTAGACCTAGTTGTTCTTGTCCAGTAGTCTGGCCCCTCCCTCCACCTACCTAGACCTAGTTGTTCTTGTCCAGTAGTCTGGCCCCTCCCTCCACCTACCTAGACCTAGTTGTACTGGTCCAGTAGTCTGGCCCCTCCCTCCACCTACCTAGACCTGGTTGTACCGGTCCAGTAGTCCATATTACCTACCTGGAGTGGTTTGCAACAGAAAGTGAAAACAAGTGAAAGACCTGGTTCTACCGGTAGTCTGTCATATTAGGTGGTCAGAGTCTGTGTGTTGACATGGAATTTGAATAAAGGGTCTCCAGTAGGTCTGAATCTCCACCTATGAACAGGTTTATGTCTAGTGGGACCTCTAGGCCTAGTGTACCGGTCCAGTCTGTAGTCTTATCTGGTACAGTCCAGGAACATGACCTTGAGGGATATGCAACAAAGCAGATAATGCCAGCCAGTATCTTGGCCCCTCATCATATTCTGAAATTACTTGTCTTTTTTTTATAGTAGAAAGAACCTTGAAATGGGCTTTGGTCTAATTACACTCAACAACCAAACACTAAAAATCATGTTAGTTTAGTCTTTCTCAATGAACCAGAAACCGGTCAATAGTCTGGCTCCTCCCTGTCATATGTAGACCTGGTTGTATTCATTGGGTAGTGATGGAATGATGAGTTATAAAAAAATACAACAGACATGACTCTCTGTTGGAACCTGTCCCTACTATAACAGACATGACTCTCTGTTGGAACCTGTCCCTACTATAACAGACATGACTCTCTGTTGGAACCTGTCCCTACTATAACAGACATGACTCTCTGTTGAACCTGTCCCTACTATAACAGACATGACTCTCCTCTGTTGGAACCTGTCCCTACTATAACAGACATGACTCTCTGTTGGAAGTACTATAACAGACATGACTTCTGTTGGAATGAACAGACATGACTCTCTGTTGGAACCTGTCCCTACTATAACAGACATGACTCTCTGTTGGAACCTGTCCCTACTATAACAGACATGACTATTCTGTTGAACCTGTCCCTACTATAACAGACATGACTCTCTGTTGGAACCTGTCCCTACTATAACAGAATGACTCTCTCTGTTGGAACCTGTCCCTACTATAACAGAATGACTCTCTGTTGGAACCTGTCCCTACTATAACAGACATGACTCTCTGTTGGAACCTGTCCCTACTATAACAGACATGACTCTCTGTTGGAACCTGTCCCTACTATAACAGACATGACTCTCTGTTGGAACCTGTCCCTACTATAACAGACATGACTCTCTCTGTTGGAACCTGTCCCTACTATAACAGACATGACTCTCTGTTGGAACCTGTCCCTACTATAACAGACATGACTCTCTGTTGGAACCTGTCCTACTATAACAGACATGACTCTCTCTCTGTTGGAACCTGTCCCTACTATAACAGACATGACTCTCTGTTGGAACCTGTCCCTACTATAACAGACATGACTCTCTCTGTTGGAACCTGTCCCTACTATAACAGACATGACTCTCTGTTGGAACCTGTCCCTACTATAACAGACATGACTCTCTCTGTTGGAACCTGCTCCCTACTATAACAGACATGTCTCTCTGTTGGAACCTGTCCCTACTATAACAGACATGACTCTCTGTTGGAACCTGTCCCTACTATAACAGACATGACTCTCTGTTGGAACCTGTCCTACTATAACAGACATGACTCTCTCTCTGTTGGAACCTGTCCTACTATAACAGACATGACTTATCTCTCTGTCCCTACTGACATGACTGTGTGTTGTTACCTGTCCCTACTATAACAGACATGACTCTCTGTTGGAACCTGTCCCTACTATAACAGACATGACTCTCTGTTGGAACCTGTCACTACTATAACAGACATGACTCTCTCTCTGTTGCAGGAACCTGTCCCTACTATAACAGACATGACTCTCTCTGTTGGAACCTGTCCCTACTATAACGAACATGACTCTCTCTGTTGGAACCTACTATAACAGACATGACTCTCTGTTACTGTCACTACTATAACAGACATGACTCTCTCTCTGTTGGAACCTGTCCCTACTATAACAGACATGACTCTCTGTTGGAACCTGTCACTCTATAACAGACATGACTCTCTGTTGGAACCTGTCCCTCTGTGTCTCTCTGTTGGAACCTATCCCTACTATAACAGACATGACTCTCTCTCTGTGTGTTGGAACCTGTCACTACTATAGCAGACATGACTCTCTCTGTTGGAACCTGTCACTATAACAGACATGACTCTCTCTGTTGGAACCTGTCCCTACTATAGCAGACATGTCTCTGACTCTCTGTGTCTGTGTGTTGGAACCTGTCACTACTATAACAGACATGACTCTATCTCTCATGTCTCTCGGTCTCTCTGTGTCTGTGCTGGAACCTGTCACTACTATAACAGACATGACTCTCTCTCTCATGTCTTGGTCTCTCTGTGTCACATTGTTGGAACCTGTCACTACTATAACAGACATGACTCTCTGTTGGAACCTGTCACTACTATAACAGACATGACTCTCTCTCTCATGTCTCTCTGTGTCTGTGTGTTGGAACCTGTCACTACTTTAACAGGCTATAACTTTCTCTCTCTGCAGGAACCTGTCCAATGTGGAAGTTGGCACACTGCTCCTACATCAACCATGTCATTACCATGACAACGCTCTACATCCAGCAGGTCTGATTCCTCCCCCTTTCTCCAACCTCTCCTTTCTCCACCCTATTCTCCCCCTTTATCCACCCTCCTCCTCCCCCTTTATCCACCCTCTTCTCTCACTTTTTCCACCCTCTTCTCCCCCTTTATCCACCCTCTTCTCCCCCTTTATCCACCCTCTTCTCCCCCTTTATCCACCCTCTTCTCCCCCCTTTATCCACCCCTCCTCTCCCCCCTTTTTCCCACCCTCTTCTCCGCCTTTATCCACCCTCTTCTCCCCCTTTATCCACCCCTCTTCTCCCCCTTTATCCACCCTCTTCTCCCCCTTTATCCACCCTCTTCTCCCACTTTATCCACCCTCTTCTCCCACTTTATCCACCCTCTTCTCCCCCTTTATCCACCCTCTTCTCTCACTTTATCCACCCTCTTCTCCCACTTTATCCACCCTCTTCTCCCACTTTATCCACCCTCCTCTCCCCCCTATCATCGCCTTCCTGACTCTGTTTCCTTTTTTTTAACATGTCACAATGATTAAGTTTATTTTTTAGCATGTCACAATGATTAAGTTTGTTTTTAGCATGTCACAATGATTAAGTTTGTTTTTTAGCATGTCACAATGATTAAGTAGGTACATTCCCGTGAGATTACACATTCCTGTGTGTGTGTCTTCCTAGCCCTCACCATGCTCTCTCCTACAGCTGAAGAGTAAGACCAAGGAGAAGGAGATGGTGGACCAGACTTCAGGCCGAGGAGTTTGTCCCGCCACTCTCTGGCCTTCTGCGAGCCTGTCTGACCCTACCGGAACTGGAGACATCGCACCTGCGGATACTTTTTAATTAAATAACTCAATCAGAGTTTGTTTATTTGATTTATTATTCTTTATTTAACCAGGGAAGTCACAATGAGTCCATTTGTTGTCAAGAAAAGCTCTGGAGCAGACAGTGAGCAATGTTCCCAAACAGCCTGCAGATACTTGACTAGCCAGTCACTTAGTCCATCCTTTGATCTTTTCCAGTACCACAGATTGACCTTAACTTAACATAGATCGGGTGACCTTAACTTATCATGGATCGGGTGACCTTAACTTATCATGGATCGGGTGACCTTAACTTATCATAATTCGTGAGCTTGATCTTATCATAGATGGTGCGATGGACCTTATTAACTGTTGATAGATCATGTGATTGGTTGAGCCAGGTCTGTTAGTACAGGACTAGACCTAATAATAGACGGAACTGTAGTAGATCCACAGTAAGGGGAGGATGACTCATAATAATAGATGGAACTGTAGTAGATCCACAGTAAGGGGAGGACGACTCATAATAATAGATGGAACTGTAGTAGATCCACAGTAAGGGGAGGACTAGACATAATAATAGATGGAACTGTAGTAGATCCACAGTAAGGGGAGGACGACTCATAATAATAGATGGAACTGTAGTAGATCCACAGTAAGGGGAGGACGACTCATAATAATAGATGGAACTGTAGTAGATCCACAGTAAGGGGAGGACGACTCATAATAATGTCTGGAATGGAGTGAATGGAACACGTGTTTGATACCATTCCAGCCATCATTATGAGCCGTTCTCCCATCTTTGGCCTCCACTGTTACACAGTAAGTGTAAGGGCTCTGGGTACTGGAGGAGCAGGGTCAAGCACGCATTAACCACCGGGGCTCTCGTGGGTACTGAAGCACCAGATACAACGCTCTTAGGATCTGGCTTCATTATGTACTTATTCCACCATGGTCAATTCTACTGTTACACTTCTGAAAACACTGCAATCGTAATGTGCTGGCTTGGATGTTGTTGTTTCTTCACAGTACAGCTCGGCTTGGTTTACCTAATTAGTATAAAAGTATATATTTTTTTCCTCCAAAGTGCCAAAACATTTCCCAAATCAATCCAAGTAGTGTTGGTTCTAATCCTGTGCTAAACCCTCCCAGCAGTGTTCCTGCTCACAGACACACAGACAGAGTTTGGACAGGGGGTCTTTTTCTGACACCGTGTGTTTTGCCTGTCGTCTCCAGGGACCAGCGGAGTACAGTGGAGAAGAGCAGACAGAAACACAAAGCAGCTCCTCTCACCGTGGAGTTTGTTCCCTTCTTCTACCGTGAGTTTGATTTCTTTTTCAAGACCTTTTGTCCTTAATGAACACAACCCAGTTATCCTCTCTAGCGGGGTCGTTCAGTGGGGGGAAACTCGGTGTGGTCATTAACAGTAGTGAATGAGGAAGCCATGTTCTACTCAATGAAAACATCTCTCTAGAGAAAACAGATCACACTTCCCTGCTTTCCTCTCCCAGCTTAGGAACCGCCTCCCCTCAGAGCTCCACTCTCTTTCCTCTCCCAGCTTAGGAACCGCCTCCCCTCAGAGCTCCACTCTCTTTCCTCTCCCAGCTTAGGAACCGCCTCCCCTCAGAGCTCCACTCTCTTTCCTCTCCCAGCTTAAGACAGCCTCCCTCAAGGCTCCACTCTCTTTCCTCTCCCAGCTTAGGAACAGCCTCCCCTCAGAGCTCCACTCTCTTTCCTCTCCCAGCTTAGGAACAGCCTCCCTCAGAGCTCCACTCTCTTTCCTCTCCCAGCTTAGGAACAGCCTCCCCTCAGAGCTCCACTCTTTCCTCTCCCAGCTTAGGAACAGCCTCCCTCAGAGCTCCACTCTCTTTCCTCTCCCAGCTTAGGAACAGCCTCCCCTCAGAGCTCCACTCTCTTTCCTCTCCCAGCTTAGGAACAGCCTCCCCTCAGAGCTCCACTCTCTTTCCTCTCCCAGCTTAGGAACAGCCTCCCCTCAGAGCTCCACTCTCTTTCCTCTCCCAGCTTAGGAACAGCCTCCCCTCAGAGCTCCACTCTCTTTCCTCTCCCAGCTTAGGAACAGCCTCCCCTCAGAGCTCCACTCTCTTCCTCTCCCAGCTTAGGAACAGCCTCCCCTCAGAGCTCCACTCTCTTTCCTCTCCCAGCTTAGGAACAGCCTCCCTCAGAGCTCCACTCTCTTTCCTCTCCCAGCTTAGGAACAGCCTCCCTCAGAGCTCCACTCTCTTTCCTCTCCCAGCTTAGGAACAGCCTCCCCTCAGAGCTCCACTCTCTTTCCTCTCCCAGCTTAGGAACAGCCTCCCCTCAGAGCTCCACTCTCTTTCCTCTCCCAGCTTAGGAACAGCCTCCCCTCAGAGCTCCACTCTCTTTCCTCTCCCAGCTTAGGAACAGCTCCCCCTCAGGCTCCACTCTCTTTCCTCTCCCAGCTTAGGAACAGCCACCCCTCAGAGCTCCACTCTCTTTCCTCTCCCAGCTTAGGAACAGCCTCCCCTCAGAGCTCCACTCTCTTTCCTCTCCCAGCTTGGAACAATACCCCTCAGAGCTCCTCTCTTTCCTCTCCCAGTTTAGGAACAGCCTCCCTCAGCGCTCCACTCTCTTTCCTCTTCCAGCTTAGAACAGCCTCCCCTCAGCGCTCCACTCCTTTCCTCTCCCAGCTTAGGAACAGCCTCCCCTCAGAGCTCCACTCTCTTTCCTCTCCCAGCTTAGGAACAGCCTCCCCTCTGAGCTCCACTCTTTCCTCTCCCAGTTTAGGAACAGCCTCCCCTCAGCGCTCCACTCCCTTTCCTCTCCCAGCTTAGGAACAGCCACCCCTCAGCGCTCCACTCTCTTTCCTCTCCCAGCTTAGGAACAGCCTCCCTCTGAGCTCCACTCTCTTTCCTCTCTCCCAGTTTAGGAACAGCCTCCCCCAGAGCTCCACTCTCTTTTCCTCTCCCAGTTTGGAACAGCCTCCCTCAGCGCTCACTCTTTCCTCTCCCAGCTTAGGAACAGCCTCCCCCTCAGAGCTCCACTCTCTTTCCTCTCCCAGCTTAGGAACAGCCTACCCTCTGAGCTCCACTCTCTTTCCTCTCCCAGCTTAGGAACAGCCTCCCCTCAGAGTTCCACGCTGTCTTTCCTTCCTCACTCTATTCTTCCTCATACCTCTGACTCTTTCAGTCCTCCTCTATCCCCAGATGAATCCAGTCTTTGTGTCCTCTCCTTAGTCTATTTGCCAGGCTGTCCAGATCAGCCTGATAGTGAGCGGTGGCTGTCTGGGCCTCTGGCGACAGCGGCTGCATCTTGGAACAAACAGCCTCTCTTTGTGTCTGTGGTTTCTGTCAACACACACAGAGAACTCTTCAGCTCCAGCCATCACCTCAAGGCCACTCAGCAACCCTGCCACAGTGTGCGCGCACGCGTGTGTGTTAGCGCATGCCGTGTGTGTGTGTTAGCGCATGCCCGTGTGTGTGTGTAAAGTGTGGGAGGCTCCGAGAGGATATGACTGGTACAGTAGAGTGAGGAATAGTGTGTGGAAGAAATGGGGAGGGTGACGAGAGGTGTGTGTGTGTGGGGACAGGGTGTGTGTGTGGGGGACGGGGTGCGTGTGGGGGTGTGGGTGTGTGTGGGGGGACGGGGTGTGTGTGTGTGTGGGGGACGGGTGTGTGTGTGTGGGACGACAGTGAGGTGTGTGTGTGTGTGTGTGGGGGGGGGGACCATCTGTCTTGTCTGGGATCATTGGTTTCTGACCCTAGCTTTATCCCTCTGGGATTGGTTTGCTCCTGTCTGGGGTTGGCCTGTAGAGGGAGACGGTGCTGACCTGGGAGGCCATGCTGCTGCTGCTGCTCACTGGGATGTGTTGACAGATGAGTTACTGTATGACTGAAAAGACTGGCCCCAAGGGAACATGATAGAGACTGTGTGTCTGTGGGCATGTGTGTGTGCATGTCACGGTGTGTGTGATGCGTGTGCGACTGTGTGCATGTGAGTGAATGAATGTACTGTTTGTATGAGCGAGACAGGCAGCCGTTCAAGAGGCCGTTCTCTCAGTAGCAGACCAGACTGAGATGGAGCCATTCAAGAGGCCGTTCTCTCAGTAGCAGACCAGACTGAGATGGAGCCATTCAAGAGGCCGTTCTCTCAGCAGCAGACCAGACTGAGATGGAGCTATTCAAAGAGACCGTTCTCTCAGCACCAGACCGAGACTGAGATGGAGCTATTCAAGAGGCCGTTCTCTCAGCACCAGACCAGACTGAGATGGAGCCGTTCAAGAGGCCGTTCTCTCAGCACGCAGACCAGACTGAGATGGAGCCGTTCAAGAGGCCGTTCTCTCAGCACCAGACCAGACTGAGATGGAGCAATTCAAGAGGCCGTTCTCTCAGCAGCAGACCAGACTGAGATGGAGCTATTCAAGAGGCCGTTCTCTCAGCACCAGACCAGACTGAGATGGAGCTATTCAAGAGGCCGTTCTCTCAGCAGCAGACCAGACTGAGATGGAGCTATTCAAGAGGCCGTTCTCTCAGCACCAGACCAGACTGAGATGGAGCTATTCAAGAGGCCGTTCTCTCAGCACCAGACCAGACTGAGATGGAGCCATTCAAGAGGCCGTTCTCTCAGCAGCAGACCAGACTGAGATGGAGCCATTCAAGAGGCCGTTCTCTCAGCACCAGACCAGACTGAGATGGAGCTATTCAAGAGGCCGTTCTCTCAGCACCAGACCAGACTGAGATGGAGCTATTCAAGAGGCCGTTCTCTCAGCACCAGACCAGACTGAGATGGAGCTATTCAAGAGGCCGTTCTCTCAGCACCAGACCAGACTGAGATGGAGCTATTCAAGAGGCCGTTCTCTCAGCACCAGACCAGACTGAGATGGAGCCATTCAAGAGGCCGTTCTCTCAGCAGCAGACCAGACTGGCCTCATGTTGTGGGTGTTATATTTGCATAGTTAACAAAACAGCCACAGTGTTCCATATCCACTGACTGTGTGTGTGTTTCAGAGTGCTTCCAGGAGAGTGAACACCTTAAGGACAGTCTGAAATGCTGTCTGTTACACCTGTTTGGAGCCATTGTGGCAGGGGGACAGGTGAGAATCAAGATGCACTCTTTTCACCCTACACTGTCCCCTACACCCTACACTACACCCTACACTATCCACTACACCCTACACTACACCCTACACTACACCCTACACTATCCCCTACACTATCCCCTACACTATCCCCTACACTACCCTACACTACACCCTACCCTACACCCTACACTACCCTACACCCCTATACCCCTACCACACCCACACACTACACCCTACACTATCCCTACACCCTACACTATCCCCTACACCCGCTGTCTACACCTACACTATCCCCTACACCCTACACGCCTACACTGTCTACACCCCTACACTACTCCCACCCTACACTGCACCCTACAGCTATCTGCACTCCCTCCCACTACCCTACACTACCTACCTACGCTCACTACACCCTACACTACCTGCACCTCCTACACCTGCACACCCTACACTACACCCTACACTACACCCTGCACTTCTACCTACACCCTACACTATCCCCTAGCACCCTACACTGTCTACCCTGTATCCCTACACTGTCCACTCACTATCTACACTATCCCTACACCCACTCACTACACTATCCCTACACCCTGCACTGCACCACACTACACAGTCTATGCTGACCCTACACTACACTATCTACACCCTGCACTGTCACCTGACACTATCTACCATCCACTGCACTATCACACTAGCACCTACTGTCTACCCAACACTATCACAGCTGCACGTACTACCCTACACTATCCATCACTACCACTATCACCCAGCTATGCTGCACCCTACACCATCCCCTACACTATCACGTGACACTACACTATCCCGCTACACTAGTCACCTACAGCACCATCCCAGCATATAAAGTCATGTGACCCAACACCATCCCAGCATATAAAGTCATGTGACCCTACACCATCCCAGCATATAAAGTCATGTGACCCTACACCATCCCAGCATATAAAGTCAT